>NW_006400191.1:898125-915782 GCF_000299155.1 Elephantulus edwardii | reverse complement strand
GGTTTAGGGCTGTTGTACATAGGGTCGCTATGAGTCGCAGGCGACTCGATGGCACATAACAACAACAACAACCACAATATAAGATACCATAATCTATTTCCAAAAAGTCTTTTTTCATTATGGTCAAATATGCATGATTAAGGGAGTTCTGATGGTTTAGTGGTAAGGAACTGTGCTGCCAACCCAAAGACATGGAATCTACCAGCTACTCCATAGGAGGGTGGACATTCTCCTCTAGTTCAATTTACTGCTTCTGAAAACCAGCTGGAGGGTCAACTATGAGTCAGCTGTGGTACACACAACAACATTCAAGATTAGATAGCTTATGTCAAGGGTTTTGGTACACAGAATTATCTAAATCTTTATATTGAATTTCTAGAAACAAAAAAGATTGAAGAACAGTTGACCAGAAAAATGGTACGTACTTGCCTCCCCTCCCCCATCCAACTATATATTAATGTAACTTTTTTATTGTGGTCAGTGATTTCTCCAGTCTTGGCTATCTCCCTCAATAAATCTTATTTGCTTTTATTTAAGTAGACTTTGAACTTGCTCTAATACAGAAACAATTCAAAGAAATTCCATGCACTTTTTACATAGTTTCACTCAACAGTAACATTTTGCAAAACTATTGTATGCTATTTTGCGTTCTGGTGGCCTAGTGGTAAGAAACTGCACTGTAGTCTCTATGTACAGCAGCCCTAAACCCTGTTCTATCCCTCACCAAGCTCATTGTCTCCAACACCCTCAGTGAATGAATCAACACCTCAGTGAATGAATCAATCCATCTCATCGAGGGTCTTCCTCTCCTGTGCTGTCCTTCCACCCTCCCAAGCATGACCTCCCTCTCCAAGGACTGGTCCCTCCTTGCAACATGTCCAAAGTATGTCAGATGAAGCTTCAGAATCCTTGCCTCCAAGGAGCAGCCTGGCTTCACCCTCTCTAAGAAGAACATGCTTGTTCTCCTAGCAGTCCATGGTCTAGTCATTACTCTTCCCCAGCACCACAGCTGGAAGGCATCAACTCTCCTTCTATCATCCCTCGTCATTATTGTCTAGCTCTCTGATGCATAGCAAGTAATTGCAAAGACCATGGTCTGTATCAGGCACACCTTAGTCTCCAGACTGACATCATTGCTCTTCAGTACTTTGGAGAGGTCTCTGACAGCGGATTTTCCCAGTGCAATTCATCTTTTAACTTCCTGGCTACTGGTACCAAGAGTGTTGATTGTAGAGCCAAACAAATTTAAGCTGTCAACAATCTCAATCTCTTCAACATCCATCTCAACCAATCGGTGTTGAGAATCTTTGTTTTCTTGATGTTGAGCTTCAATCTCTATTGAAGGCTGCAGTCCTTGACCTTCTGCAGCAAGCACTTCAGGTCCTTCTCAGTTTCAGCAAGCAGGGTTGTGTCATCTGCATAACACAGATTGTTGATGAGTCTATCTCCAATCCTCATGGAGCCCAGCCTCCTGGATAATCTGTTCCACATATAGATTGAAAAGATATGGAGATAGGACACAGCCTTGATGCACTTTCTTACAATTTTGAACCATGTAGTGTTCCTTGCTCTGTTCTGATGACTGCCTCCTGGTCCAAGTATAGGTTTTACATAAGCACAATCAAGTGTTCTGGCATTCCCTTTCTTCTCAAAGTTAGCCACAGTTTGTTGTGATCCACGCAAATGCCTTTGCATAGTCAATGAAACACAAATATTACAATCAGTATATTGACATTTATACAATGCATTCAATCTTAATGTTTAAAAATTGTGCTAAAATGTCTTTAAATGTGTGCAGTTCTACCATTATTCTCAATATTGTACAGCAATCACCACTACTTATGTCCAAAATATTTTCATCATCATCTAGAAACTGGACTAAAAAGATAATTACTCTTCCTTACTCTCCAACTGATTTATAATAGCAGTAGATAACTAAGACAGGTATAGATGCAGCTTTATTCTTCTGCATGTGGAGATTCAGCTTTCCTGCATGAAGGGTATTTGGTTTTCAATTCTTCTAATGCTTTTAATTTTTTGTTAATTAATAATAGACATCTATATAGCTTATTTTTCCTTGAATGATTCATGGTATTCCATGCCATAAATATATCATTGTTCAGCTACACCTGTACATCTAGATTATTTCAAGTACTTTGTCCTTGATGCTAGATATATTTAGTTGTGAATCTTGGGTTCCTATACCTTTGGTTTGATTCAAAATGTCCCATGTCAGTCCATCTTATTTTGCCAATACCTAGTATGTCAATATTTGTGTGTTTCATTTCTTTCTCAACAATGTCCAATTTTCCTATATTCATGCTTCTCACATTCCACATTCCAATCAGTAGTGTCCGCTTAAAACTGTTCCTCCTGTGCTCGCTTCGGCAGCACATATACTAAAATTGGAATGATACAGAGAAGATTAGCATGGCCCCTGCGCAAGGATGACACGCAAATTCGTGAAGCGTTCCGTATTTTTTAACCAAGATAAAAAAACTACTTGAGCATAGGGGCTATTTTTTTCTTTTTGGCTTTAATAGCTTAATTGCAATACAGTTGACATACAGTTGGGAACTCTGGTGGCCTTGTGGTAAAGAGCTGCCCATCGAACACAAAGGCAAGCTATTCATATCAACCAGATGAGCAATTTCCGCCTGTATGATTTTTAGCTTCTGAAAACCCTCTAGAGAGTCAGCTATGAGTTGGTTCCAAGTCAATGATACAATGTAACAACTAGCATACAATAAATTTTTTGTACTGGAAGAACATGCTTCAATATTTTACTAATATGTACTCCTGAAATCTACATTATATTAAGGTAATGAAAAAACACATCACCATTGCTCATGTTGTTGTTGCTGATTGCCATCAAGTTGAGTACAACTCATAGTGACCCCATGGAAAAAGGCCTGAAGCCCCTTCACAGCCATGCTGTTTAGGAAGTGGAGGGTACTCCTGCTTCCAAACCTGTCTTAAACTGGGGGCTCCACCAAACACTGTCCACCAAGGGTAACTGTTACGACAATTGAGACCCCAATGGCACAATGTTCAGCATCACAGCAACCCCAGGTTACTTCAGTACAGTGTACTGACAGAAGAGTACTGTACCACTTAGAAGAATGTTCCTAAAAAAATACAACAATGTCTGTCTTTTAAATATAAAGACCTTCCCCAAGGTCTTGTTGACTCTAAATGTGAGGCTTAAAAAAATTTTTTTTAACCCCCAAAAAAACCCACCAAAAAACCTCCTCCTTTGTGTTTCCACATTTGAGGGCTCAGCTTCAGTTGCCGTATCTGTTAATCTACTCTAATTGTGATCTATCATACATAGGGTTTTCAAAGGCCTGTTATTTCAGAAGTGGATGGCCAATCCTTCTTCCTAGTCTGTCTTAATGCTCAGATTTAGACTTGATGGCACATAACAACAACAACAACAATATACCTCTGGTGTTGCTATGATTAGTACTTGGCTGCTAATCAAAAGGATGGTGGGTTGAATCCACTCAGCGGTTCCAAAGAAAAAGGACATGGCCATATGCTTTTATAAAGATTACGTCCTAAAAACATATGGAACAGTTCTACTCTGGTACGTGGGATGGCTATTAGAAGCAACTCAGCAGCACATACAATAATCCTCTCAGAATAACTCTATTGATGTTGTTGTTGTTGTTGTTAGGGGCCATCATAGTGACCCTATGAACAAAAGATCTGAATCCAGTCCTGTCCTGCACCATTCTCACACTTCCTGACACACAAGAGCCCATTGTAGCAGTCACCGTGTCAATCCACCTGGTTGAGTGATTTCCTCTCCTTCACAGACCCTTCCAAACAACATGTCCCTCTCTAAGGAATAGCACCTCCTAGCAATATGTCCAAAGTATGTTAGGCAAAATCTCATCATTCTTGCCTCCAAAGAGCACTCTGGCTGCACACTCTCCAAGACCTATCTATTCATTTTCTTGGCCATCCATGGGATGTTCAGTGCTCTTCTCCAGCACCACAGCTCAAAGGCATTGATTCTTTATTCTGTCATCCTTATTCATTGTCCAGGTCTTGGATGCATAGCTAGTAATCTGAAAGACCACGACCTGAATCAGACACACATTAGTCCTCAAACTGACATCACTACTCCTCAATAATTTGGAAAGGTACCTAAATGGAGACTTTCCCAGTGCAATGCATCTCCTTATTTCCTGACTGCTCATAACTAAGGGTGTTAATTGTGAATCCAAGCAAGATGAAGCTATTGACAGTTTTAATCACCTCTCCATCATGACACTTCCTATTGATCCAGTGGTAAGAACAAACATCTACAACAGACAGCGTTTAACAATTGGTACATGGGATGTTCATAGCTTGAATGTTGGAAAACTGGATATTGTTAAAAATGAAATAGAACTCATGAATGTTGACACACTAGGCATTAGTGAGATGTGATGGACCAGCTATGGCCACTTTGAATAAGATAATCATATGATACATTATGCAGGGAATGAAAAACAGAAGAATGGGGTTGCATTCATAGTAAAAAAATAAATTTCAAGTTCTATCCTGAAATACAATGTTGTGAGTGATAGGTTAATATCCATACACATATAAGGAAGACCTGTTAACATGGCTATTATGTAAGTATATGCTCCTCCGTCCAGTGCCAAAGAGGAAGCAACTGAGAATTTTTACCAAATTTTGCAGCCTGAAATTGACCGAACATGCAGTCAGGATGAGTTAATGCTAATTTGTGACTGGAATGTAAAAGTAGGAAACAATGAAGAAGGAACAGTAATTGGAAAATATGGTCTTGGTGATAGAAATGAGGCTGCAAATAGAATGATTGAATTTTGTATTTACAATGAGTTATTCATTGCAAATATTTTTTCTGAAAGACACAAAAGATTACATGTGGATTTCACCAGATGGGCTGCATAGGAATCAGATTGACTGCATTTATGGAAGAAATTGTTGGAGAAATTCAATATCAGCAGTCAAAACTAGGCCAGGGGCAGACTGTGGGTCAGATCATCAATTACTCATATGCAAGTTTAAATTGAGGCTGAGGAAAATGAAAATAAGTCCAAAGGAACCAAGATATGATCTTGAATCAATTCCATCAGAATTTCATGATCATCTTAAGAATAGGTTTGAGGCTACAAAGATGGTGCCAAAAGCAAAGAAGGAAGTCCCTGCCCCTCCCAAAACTGAAGCCAAAGCAAAGGCATTAAAGGCCAAGAAGGCAGTCCTGAAGGGCATCCACAGCCACAAAAAGAAAGAAAAAAGAAAACATCACCCAACTTCCAGTGGCCTAAGACACAGACTCCTAAGGCAGCCCAAATACCCCCAGAAGAGAGCCCCCAGGAGAAACAAGCTTGACCACTATGCCATCATCAAATTTCCCTTGACCACTGAGTCAGCCATGAAGAAGTTAAAAGATAACAACACACTTGTGTTCACTGTGGATGTCAAGGCCAATAAGCACCAAATTAAACAAGCTGTAAAGAAGCTCCATGATGTTGATGTGGCTAAGGGCAACACTTTGATTAGGCCTGATGGAGAAGAAGGCCTATGTTTGACTTGCTCCTAACTATGATGCTTTGGATATTGTCAACAAAATTGGGATCATCTAAACTGAGTCCAGCTGGCTAATTCTAAATACAAATTTTTCTCACCAAGAAAAAAAAAAAGAAAAGAATAGGTTTGAGGAACCAAGATGGCAATGGCTGAGGAAACAGCGAAGGAGCTTGAGGAGCGGCAAGCTACATAGAAACAGACCACAAGAGAGACCTACGTGGCCCGCAGAGACTGACATGTTGCAACTCGGACACTAGAAATTTGAGTCAGAACTTTTATTAAAATAATTTCGTTTGGGAGCCACAGGAGCAGCTAGCCTCAGGCCCCGGTAGAAGCCACCAGCTGAGTCACAGCCAGAAGCTTCCAGCTGAGCCACTGTAGGACCCACCCGCCAGGAGCAAGTAGGTATTTTGGGGAACAAACTGCTGTCTGGCTTGACCACGTGGGACCCCTTAGCTCAGGCAACAGGGAGGGTCTGGGCCCCTTGACAGGTGAGAAGCCACTTCCAGAAGGGAACAACAGGCTTCCTCCTTGGCCATTCAGGTACTTTGAGGAACAAACTGCTGTCTGGCTTGACCACACAGGACTCCTTAACTTAGGAAACAGGGAGGTCTTAGGCTCCTCGACAGAGGTGAGAAGCCACTTACAGAAGGGAACAACAGGCTTTCTCCTTGGACATTCAGGTACTCTGGGGAACAAACCGCTGCCACACGGCCCTTGCAGGCCTTGGGCCAAAAAGGGAGCACAAATATATACATGCTTCTCAAAACATAGCTGAGGACCAATGCGGACATTTGAGAGCTGTTGGAGCTGCAAGCATCAGTGGGGTGCAGTGAGCATCAGTGGGGTGCAATGAGCCTCAGTGGGAGTCGTAGCAGGACAGTGGGAATTTGAATGAGGTACTTAGGGAGGATCACTGCATATTGTTGGACCAATTGTGGGACCCCATTACCTTAAGCAGGAGGGAGTGAGATAGCTGGTGCTCAACTGGGGTGGCAGACCCAGTTGTCTAGGGGAAAACCAAGGCTTTCTGGTTTTCCATTCAGGTCTCCCCTGCACTCCCCTCCTGCATAGATATGTGTGTGGGTCTCTCCCCTGCCCCACCCATGCGTGTCTTTCCATGCACCCACCCTATGTGCATCTGCTTGTGTGCCTGCCCAACCTTCTTCTGGAGCAGTGACTTCAGATCAAGAAATGGCTATCGCCTCAGGCACAAAAAACTCTACCACAGCAATGTCCTAAAAGAAGCAGGCTACCTCACTCCCCACAGGAACCCAAAGCAAGATATCACCCCCAAACATGACACTGTAGCAATGGATTTCCTGCAGCCATAAAGTCTGATTGAACTTTCTGACACAGAATTCAAAAGAAAAATGATTGAATATTTTCAATGGGTGAAAAACAAACTTGAAGAATTACAGGACCCAGCAAGCAAAAATCAGGAGGAGCTTAAAGAAACAATCCAGAACAATGCAAATAAAACAACTGAGGCGGTTGTCTCCTCCAACATCTGAAGTTTTGAGTGAAATAATTGTGGCCTCTTGGAAGCAGGACTTCTGAACCACAAAGATGGCTGGGAGGCTTTCATGCAAAGCCACCTTTGCTGGCTATAAACGAGGTCTCCGGAACCAGAGGGAGCACACAGCTCTTCTTAAAATTGAAGGTGTTTATGCCCGAGATGAAACAGAATTCTATTTAGGCAAGAGATGTGCTTATGTTTACAAAGCAAAAAACAATACGGTGACTCCTGGTGGCAAACCCAATAAAACCAGAGTAATCTGGGGAAAGGTAACTCGTGCGCACAGAAACAGTGGCATGGTTCAGGCCAAATTTCGGAGCAACCTTCCTGCTAAGGCCATCGGACACAGAATCCGTGTAATGCTGTATCCCTCGAGGATTTAAACTTATTGAAAAGCAAATAAAATTATGGATTTGTTAAAAAACAAAAACAAAAAAACACCCCACAAATGAGGCATTAGTGGCACTGGAAAAAAACAAGAAACCACGATCCAAAATATGAGGTCCAATTTTTCAGATGCTGTCAACGTGATGGTGGGACACATGAACATAGTTGAAGACATGGAACACAGAACCAGTGAAATAGAAGATGAAATTGTCACTACTGATCTCCTAGAGCAAAAAGCAGAATCAAAAAAGAAGGAAAAAGAAAAAGACATAAGAATAATGTGAGACACCATCAAGAGAAATAACATGCACATCATTGGAATCCCAGAACAGGAAGAAGCAAGTAAAGGCACTAAAAAAGTTGTGGAAGAATTACTAGAAGAAAGCTTCCCAGGCATAATGAAGAATGAGAGAATATATATTCAAGAAGCTGAGCAAACACCATATAGAATACACCCCAAAAGAAAAACACCAAGACATATCATAGTCTAATTTGCCAGAACCAAAAGATAAGGAGAGAATTCTGAAAGCAACGAGGGGGAAACAGAAAGTAACCTATAAGGGAGAACAGGTAAGACTTAGTGCTGATTTCTCAGTAGAAGCCATGCAAGCAAGAAGACAGTGAAGTGACATATATTGAACACTCAAAGAACACAACCAAGAATACTGTACCCAGCAAAATTGTCCATCAAATATGAAGGAGAGATCAAGATATTCCCAGAAAAACAGAACCTAAGGGAGTTTGTAAAAACAAGACCAGTATTACAGGAAATACTAAGAGACGTCCTTCTTAGAGAGGTGCCACAGAAAGCAGCATGGACCAAAGTAACTAGCAACAACACCAAAAAGAATTCAACAACATGATAGCAATAAAACCTTGCCTCTCAATAATCACACTGAATGTAAATGGTGTAAATGCACCACTAAAGAGAAAAAGAGTAGCAGACTGGACAAACCCTCCAAAATCTTTCAATATTCTGTCTACAAGAAACACACCTCAAAAATGAAGATAAAAGCTCAAAATAAAAGGGTGGGGGAAAGTTATACCAAGCAAATGGCAACCAAAAAAAGCAGGGGTAGCTATATTAATCTCTGATAAAAGAAATTTCAATGCTAAAACCATCATAAAGGACTAGGAAGGTCACCACATAATGCTTAAAGGGTCAATAGAACAAGAGGACATAACAATAATAAATATCTATGCACCAAATGAAAGACCTGCAAAATATATAAAACAAACATTAACAAAACTGAAAAAGGAAATAGACAACACTACTATAGTACTTGGAGACTTCAATACACCACTCTTAAGAAAGGATAGAACTAACAGCAAAGATGCTGGAGAATTAAACCACACAAAAAAAATCAACTCAATCTCATAGATATTTATAAGCTAATACACCCCCCAAAAGCACAGTATACCTTCTTTTCCAGTGTACATAGATTGTTCTCCAGAATAGATCACATTTTAGGTCACAAGGCAAGAATTAATAAATTAAAAAAATAGAAATAATACAAAGCATCTTCTCGGACCACAATGCCACAAAATTAGAAATTCATAACAAGAAGATAAAAGAGAAAAAAACCCATACATTTGGAAGCTGAACAACACTTTGCTTGCATATGAGTGGGTACTAGAAGAAATAAAAAAATGAAATTAAAAAGTTTTTTGAAACAAGTGACAATGAAAACACAACTTATCAAAACCTCTGGGAAACAGCCAAAGCAGTAATCAGAGTTCAATTTATAGGAATTAAAAACCACAGCAACAAGCAGGAAAATAATGACCATTGATGCTCTCACCCAACATCTCCAATAGATTGAAAAATAGCAGCAAGAAAACCTGACACCCTCTTAAAAAACCTGAAATTATAAAAATTAGAGCAGAAAGAAATGAAATAGATAACAAAAAAAATTGAAGCCATCAACAAAACTAGGAGTTGGTTCTTTGAAAAGGTCAATAAAATCGACAAACCACTAGCAAAACTAACAAAGGAAAAGACACAAATAATCCAATTAAAAGATGAAATGGGCAATGTCACAACAGAACCAACTAAAACAAAAAGGCTAACAATTGAATATTATGGAAAAACTATACTTAAACGAATATGAAAACTTAGAGGAAATGGACAAATACTTAGAAATTCACAACCTATGTAAACTGACACAAACTGAAATTGAAAATATGAACAGACCCATTTCAAAAGAAGAAATTGAAAAGGTAATAAAACAATTTCCAGTCAAAAAAGGCCCTGGACCAGATGGTCTTACAAATGAATTTTTTCAAACATTCAGAGAAGAACTGTCACCAATTCTACATAAATTATTTCAGAAAATAGAAAAAGATGGAATTCTCCCAGACTCATTCTATGAAGCAAACATATCCTTGATACCAAAGTCAGGTAAAGACACCAACAAAATAGAAAACTATAGGCCAATCTCTCTTGTGAACATAGATGCAAATATCCTAAATAAAATCCTGGTCAATAGAATGCAACAAAACATAAAAAAAAAAATCACCATGACCAAGTGGAATTCATAACAGGTATGCAAAGATAGTTCAACATAAGAAACACAATCAGTATTAATTAATCACATTAACAAAGCAAAGAACAAGAACTATTTGATCCTATCAATTGATATAGAAAAATTCTTTGATAAAATCCAACACCCTTTCCTGATTAAAACACACAACAAAATAGGATTAGAGGGCAATTTCCTCAACATAGTGAAAATTGTATATATGCAAACCCAAGAGTCAACATTGTTCTCAATGGAGATAGATTCCCTTTGAGAACAGGAACTAGGAAGGATGCCCATTATCACCTCTCCTATTAGATATTGTATTGGAAGTCTTAGTGATAGCAATAAGACAAGAGAAAGAAATAAGAGGCGTCCAAACTGGCAAAGAGGAGGTAAAATTATCTCTATATGCAGATATGATAGCATACTTAGAAAACCCTAAAGATTCACCAAGAAAACTATTTGGCATAGTTGACCAATTCAGCAAAGCGGCATGATACAAGATCAACATACAAAAATCAACTGGATTTCTCTACAGTGACAAAGAGAATATAGACCTGGAGCTAAGAAAAACAATACCCATCAAAATAGCTAGTCACAAGATTAAATACTTTGGAGTAAATAAATCTAACTAGAAACACAAAGAATCTATTCAAACAAAATTACAAAACATTACTACAAGAAACAAAAAGAGACCTGGAAAAAATGGAAGAATATACCTTGCTATGAGATAGGAAGACTCCATAGTGTGAAAATGACAATACCACCAAAGGCAATTTACACATTCAATGCAATCTCAATACAAATACCAATTCCATTCTTCAACAAGATGGAAAAGAAAATCTTCAATTTCATTTGGAATGGAAAGAAATCCCAAATAAGCAAAACACTCCTTAAAAAGTGAAACAAAGTAGGAGGCAGCTCACTCCAAATCTTACTACATTGCCGTGGTGGTCAAGACAGCATGGTACTGATATAACGACAGACACACAAATCAATGGAATAAAATTGAGATCCCAGAAGTCAGCCCATCTACCTATGGTAAACTGATTTTTGACAAGGAGATGAAATCAGTCAAGTGGGGGAACAACAGCCTTTTCAACAAATGGTGTTGGCAAAATTGGAAAACTCTTTGCAGACAACTCAAGCAAGACCCACACCTCACACCATACACAAAATCCAACTCAAAGTATATCAAGGACCTAGGACTAAAACCAAGGACTATAAACTTCATTAGAGAAAAGCTTGAAAGAACTCTAGAAGCCCCAATCCACATGAACAGTCTTCCAAGCATCCTGAAAAACCTACAGCCAGGAGAGGATAAAATAGGTGCATGGGACCTTCTAAGAATCAAATCCCTAAGTACATCCAAAAACTTCTCCAGCAGGGTGAAAAGGAAATCCACAGACTGGGAAAAAATATTTGGTAATGACATGTCTGATAAGGGACTTATATATAGAATTTATAACATACTTGAGACCCACAAGATAAAGGTAAACAACCCAATAACAAAATGAACACGGGATGTGAACAGACACTTCACTAAAGAAGAAATTCAGATGGCAAACAAACACATGAAAAAATGTTCAAAATCCCTAGCTCTAAGATAGATGCAAATAAAAAAAAAACACAAGTGCTCGCTTTGGCAGCACATATACTAAAATTGGAACGATACAGAGAAGATCAGCGAGAAATCATCTCACTGCAGTAATAGCAAAATTCAACAAAGCAGCAAACAACAAATGCTGGTGAGATGGTAGAGAAACGAACTCTTATTCATTGCTGGTGGGAGTGTAAAATGTTGCAACCACTATGGAAGGCAGTATGGCACTTTCTCAAAAAGTTGGAAATAGAAATACCATTTTTTTGACCCATCAATTCCACTACTGGGAATATATCCTAGAGAAACTAGAACTGCCACCCAAGCAGATATATGCACACCTATGTTTATTGCTGCTTTGTTCATAATAGCAAAGTGTTGGAAACAACCCAAATGTTCATCAAAACAAATGAATGGATAGAAAAACTGTGGTATATTCACACAATGGAATACTACACAGCATTGTAAAACAAGGAACTCAGGAAAAATTATACAAAATGGGTGACCCTGGAGGACATTATGTTGAGTGAAATATCTCAATCACAAAAGGACAAATAATGCATAATGACACTGTTATAAAACAGGAGTAACATTGGGTTTGGAGGAAAACTAAGAAAGGAGGGAATAAATATTGTACACTGCACTGAAACAGATAAGGGAGAGAAACTGTATCAAAACAGATAAGGGAGAGACTTGTTTAAAAGGGATATATGATTAAGTATTATTTGCATGGCAAGAGTCCAGAATAAGAGTTGCATAGTAAAGTGGACTGAGGGGGGGATTGCATAACAATGAAAGATTGTTTTTTCTTCTCGAAGAAGTGAAATGGGGGGTGGAGGAGTGGGTAGGGAGAAAAATGTACAACAATGAATGAATGGAAATCCAAGTTCTCTATAATCTTTCATTAAAATATCAATTAAAAAAGATGAAATAATGTGGAAGTTATGTAAGAATCTCCCATGATAAACCAAGTAGTTGTAGGAGGTTTAAGGGTGGAATGCAACACCCTCTAATCTTATCACACTTCTAATTTAATATAGGGGGATTTCCTGTTAAGGATGTGGTCAGTTATATATACTCTCATCTCAGGAGAAATAAACAATAATAAAAGTGAGCCAAGAAACTCCTCAAAAAAGGTAAACATAGACATTCCGTATGACCCAGTAATTCCACTGCTAGGATATATCCTAAGAAAAATAGAACTGAGACACAGAGTACATCTATGTTCATAGCTGCTCATTGCTATTCAAAATAGCAAGAAAACTGAAACAGCCCAAATGTTCACCAACAAAAGAACGGATCAAGAAATTGTGGTATTCACATAATGGAATACTATGCAACATTCTGGGAGCTCTGGTAGTCTAGTGGCAAGAAGCTGTGCTGCAGTCCCAAATGCATGTAGTTCAAGGCTCTGCAGAAGAATGGGCAGTCTCCTCCCTTTAACTACCTCTGAAAACCCACCAGAGGATCAGCTATGGGCCATTTCTGACTCTATGGTGCACAACAACAACACACAGCACTCAGAAGCAAGGATTTCATTAAATACTATATAATATATGAGAGGCTAGAGACCATTATGCTGAGTGAACTAACTCTCATAAACACAAATACAACATAAGACCATTATTATAAAAATAGGATAACTAATAAGATGTATATAAAAGTCCAAAGGGCGAAGAGAGGGTGCAGTGGGGTGGGGAGAGGGAGAGAAATCACAGGGTATGGTGGGTGGAGGGAGGTGGGGTGAAGGAATTAGGAAACAATCCAATGGAGACCTGAAAGATGGGGTGAGAGTGGGTATAGAACATTGGTGATAATTTTATAAAACACAAAGTATGAGAATGATTGTATGAAACAATGTCATTAAAAGAATGTGTGAAACACAATGTACATGCATGAAGCACAACTTATATGAATTTTGTATGCAAGCCAGTATAAAATTAAAAAGCAAAGGGGGGAAAAAACCAGCCATGGGGAGAAAACTCAGTAATGCCAGAATATCCAAGCATGGAGCACTTTTTGTATTCAGGCCCCTGTACAATGAAGCTTTTTGGAAGGCACTATACCACCACGATAACACGTAGAGGTCTCCAGGGAACACTGGATTTATAGATGCTGAAGGAAGGACTTTCCTCCATAAACAAAGGAAGACGTGTTAGGTCTTCTCACTGGATGTAAGGCCAAAGACTCAAGGCAGGGACCAGAGAGCAAGAAAGAAAGCTTAAAGCTGCTTTATTAAGGGGGCTACCAGAGGAGGTTCCTTGGTCTCAAAATGGAAGTTGTGCTTAGGGCGTTCTTGGGAGGGTTTTATAGCAAGGTCTTCAGGGAGGAAAGGGAGGGACATTCCATTGTGATTTATGGTTCAGCCAGGTGGGTAAGGTTGTTCACT
Organism: Elephantulus edwardii; assembly: GCF_000299155.1. NCBI lineage: Eukaryota > Metazoa > Chordata > Mammalia > Macroscelidea > Macroscelididae > Elephantulus > Elephantulus edwardii. Next base: position 901,797 of record NW_006400191.1, on the reverse strand, counting down.
CCTTTTGTTGACCTGTCCTATTCTTTGAATTATTTATTCTCCCCCTTGACCTTGGTCTGAGCCTACCAAGATGCTACCTAGAGGTGGCACACTAAACATGGGTTTCTAGCTTTCTCAACTAAGGAAATAAAATTCTGCTTGTTAAAATCATGTGCTTGCAATGAGAGAGGAGCCTAAGGAATTGGAAAAGCTCAGCACAAATGCTTTTATATCCAAAGGGTCAGAGAGGCTGCGGACCACCTGCTTAACTTCCTGAAACAAAAGAGATTAACATCTGCTTCCACTTCTATAAATTCCCTAGATGCATTGAAACCATTAATGAGAAAACTTCACTACTGTTACATTGCTCCTTTGTCTAAACCCTTTTGTAAGATAAAAACAAGTCAGTCTGTCCTGACCCACTCATAGTCTGTTATGACCACTCATAGTCTGTTATGAACGTCTAATAAACCTCAGTTTCTTTCTCTTGCTCTCACTTGGTATTGGTGCCTGTCTTGTATTTCTGAGTCAGAACTTTCTAGTTCTTATTTGAAGAGGCCCCTGGACCTCTTTTGGAAATCATCCCCTTGACATTTTGGGGGCTCCTTGTCTGGGATAGAATTTCTGAGGATTCCTGACCACTGAGGACTCTTCTACTGACCCTTTGAACCGTATTCCCTTTATAGATTTATTGTGGGATCCTGTGTCTGCCAAAGTCTCTGGGGGAGATCAGGTAGTCAGCCTCTTATGAGATAAGCAGACCACCTCACCAGTTCCCTTCTAAGGGTCCCATCAGTGAGTGTGCTGATTGGGAGATTATACCAGTGCTCTAGTCCTCACTGAGGGGCTTCTCTGCCCCTGAGATGGCAGCAGACACCTAATATTCTTCCCTCTGGGCTCAATCAGGGTGTCCAATTCCTCCGTGTGGCCATGAATTCCAGGGCGTTGGGGGTGACTCCTGGTTAAGACCCATTGGGAAATAGGAGGCACGTCTGGGGATGGAGGAATCTGTAACTTCCAGCCGTTCCCTGTTCACTGAATTGAAAACTGAGACACGAGTCACCCAAGCAGCACATCAAGCACAACTGGAACATCTAGGGGTTCAATGAGCCATGATCTTAAAATTCTGCTTCTTTTACTTCTTTAGTTTGAAAGACTTAAACCTCGTACTTTCTTGCCTAAATAATCAGCTCTACCTCTGTTTCTTTTTACATTGTTCCACATTTCCTGTATGAAGCACACAGCATGATTGTAAGTAAACCTTTAATTTTGTTAATGTTAGTTATTGTGGGCAAAGTAAAGTTTGTTGGTGGCTAGTTAGTGTTTCTCCTCTACCTGGCACAGATTTGTGGTGCAGTGATATAGAGTTTTGTCCACAGGGTTTTGTTGGGTTTTTTCTTTTCTCTATTGATAACTGGTAAGTTTGGAGTTGAGCTATAGATTTTAGCAGATAGTTGGGGCTGCTAACTCTTCACTCTCTGATCTCACCCCAATCTTGCACAGACAGGCAGTAAGAGGAAAAGGGAAAAAAAGGAGGAAGAAAGAAAAATAAAAATCCTATTTTAGTACTCACGCCTTTTGCAAGTTTACTCCAGGCACTTCCTAAAGCAGCAGCCACTATTGGTGGTGTAGGAAACTGCAATAGGCAGAAAGGATTTAAGAAAAGTAAAGATGCTCAGAGCAGAAGCCTACATGTGCCTTTGTTGGTTTTATTTTTAAGGGGGTCAATCTCGGAAAGGTTTTTGATTGTTCTCCTCTCTCTCAGAGAACTTTTCACCAGTCCTGAATTTTTAGGCTAGGTGAGGATCAGAGAAAACTTCCAAGTTTAAAATTTTTCTCTTTTTCATCGTAAATTTAATGTGGCAACAGTTTTGGGCTCCTGGACTCTGACAATTTCAGTAGGATAAAGGAGGCAACAGATGAAAAAAAAATAAAGCTAATATTTTTTTTAAAAAGCTATTAATTTGGAAGTTGAAGAGGGCAAGAAATAAGTTCATGCCCAATAGGCATAGTAAGAGAATAAAGGCAATATTTCAATAAATTAGAAGCTACAGCTAAAGAATTTCTAAAGAATGAAATCTCTAAATTGGTAAAATAAAATAGACTGCGTTTGGTAGCCATAAGGCTGACTAGCCTGTTTACCTCTGGTAGTCCAAAATGCCAGAGCTAAACATACAAATTTGTATAGCTGCATAAATAATGTGACTTAGGAATTTGGGAGCAGATAAGATGCAGCTTAGTAACCCGAATAGGTGTAAGGAACAAGGATTATAGGAGGATGTGTCACAGAATTAGGGTGCCTTTAACGGACTGCCGGTAAAATCCAGAAAGTTGGACTTCCTGAAGTTCCAGGAAACTAAGTAGCTTTTCCCGGGCAGGAGTGCCATGTTCATTGTGGTGGAGGGATGCCTCCAGGAACAGGCACGGGTGGGCAGAGGTCCACAGTAGAGGACAGCCACTGAGACGTCAGGGCTCAGTCTTGGGTCCTTCTAAGAATCCTTTGTTTTCCAGAAGGGTTATAGGACGACGACCTTCAGCATGAGCTAAGGTTTCTTGAGTAAAAATTAAAATGTTCAAAGCTTGAAATGAAACACTCTGAGATGATCCAAAAGTTTAGCCAATCAATAGCTCCCTAATTTGCAACACTATAATGCAGCGTGTTTTATTTTGCCTGTGACAGGGCAAATAGCACCAGATAGGGACGTTTCCAAAGCACTGAAGAGTAATGGTGTCACTTTGGAGACTAAGGTGCATCTGATACTGGCCATGGTCTTTGCAATCACTTGTTATGCATCAGAGTGTTGGACAATGATTAGGGAGGATAGAAGGAGAATTGATGCCTTTGGGCTGTGGTGCTGGAGAAGAGTATTGAATGTACCATGGACTGCCAAGAAAACAAACAGATTCATCCTTGAGAGGGTTAAACAAGACTGCTCCTTGGAGGCAAGACATCTGGGGCTTCATCTGACATACTTTTGGACTTGTTGTAAGGAGGGACAGGTCCTTGGAGAGGGACATAATGCTTGGGAGGGTAGAGGGACAGTGCAAGAGGGGAAGACCCTCTATGAGGTGGATTGATTCAGTGACTGGGGTAATCAGGTTGGGTGTCAGAGGTAGTGCGATTTGCACAGGATAGAGCAGGTTTTAGGGCTGTTGTACATAGGGTCGCTATGAATCACATAATAACAACAACCACCACCACCTTACATTCAGGCATTTATGGTTTTGAAAAAATGCCGTGAGAATCCATGCTCCCTTTAGTATGGGAGATTTAAAATATTGTAAAGACAAACTAGAAATTTTCCCCCACAACTCTGAGAAATTCTTTGAAGAGTTTTAGAATATTACTATTATTTTTTATGACAAGATTTAAGAGTTTTGTTCTCTTTCTGATGTTTTTCTGATAGGATGCAAAGAACTATTAGAGCTGGTAGACACCAGGCCAATAATTTGCATGCTACTAACCCACATATGTAGCAAATAGAGCTCAGGCAGATCTCAAAATAAAACCTACTTTATAACTATCAATTAGTAGAAAAGCTAGAGCTAACAGGAGCAGTTTGAGACATCATAAAGGGATTAAGAAATATTTGAAGTCTGTAAATTATTTTGAGTTTTGTCCCGACCCGTGGGATCTTTTCAACGGGGACCCTGGGAAGGAAAGAACTACAAAAAAAAAAAAAAAAAAAAAAA
>NW_006400191.1:895892-898025 GCF_000299155.1 Elephantulus edwardii | reverse complement strand
AAAAAAAAAAAAAAAGGACAGGAGATACAGAGGCACAGAGACAAGTTGAGATTCCAATCAAGTCTCAATTTTATTGAAAGCACTCACAGCTTATATACAGAAGCACAATGGGGGGAGTGAAAAAGAGAAGTAAAGTTACTTAGCAGGGCGTTTCCAGTAAACCAAAACCTATCCTCCCAGGGTGGGGCAACATGTCCAGACATGTCCTTAGAGAATTATAAAATGGCTTCAGCTAGGTTGAACAAGCAGCTCCCAACTGGTCCTCTCTGTTTTTATAATTATTTGAAGACTGCAAAAGTGCAACAGGATTACCTTTGGTGCTCTCCTGTTTAACCATGTATGAAACCGGCGCCTGTCTTAGGTTGGACACCGCACCTACTGATCTTACCTGTCATGGGCAGCTACGGCGGGGCGCCTGTCTTAGGTTGAAACAGGGTCCGGTGTCTCTTACCCGTCTCTGGCAGGCCGGTTTATTAGCCTGTATCATCAAGGATTTTCTTTATCGGCCATTTGCAGTCTTTGATAATGGACTTGTATGGGACGGGAGGCTATGGATTCAACCTGCTGCTTGATAAAGCATGTAAGTCTCTGTATTGGCCAGGGGCCAAAAGAAATAAGCAAAAGAAAGCCTATTAAGGGCCCCCAAAAAGAGTGACTGGTCTTTGACTGCATCCCCTTAACTTTTAGGCCATAATTGATGGATTACACATTCTTTTGCTTTAAATTTTTTGTCACAATATGCACTAACCCAATTAAAAACTTAGCTATATGGACTTCTTGTGTTGAAGCTACAGCAGAAGTAGAGACAGCAGCAATCATAGGTATAAGAAAAACAATTTCTACAATAACAAGACCTACAGCTCTCTTGGTTCTTAATTATAACTTATATAACTCTTTTAAAATTTGCAAGCCATTATTATCATACCAAATATCATTTAACTTTACCAATGTCATAACAAGAAGGGGATTCTTTAGAATAACAACTGAATCATCTTTGGTAACAGAGCTAATATAGTTAGAAATTTTATGGGAAGAACTTACATTAAATTTTGGATAATCACCAGTGATTACATTATTACCAATCAATAAGACATATGGTTCAGGTACACATGACAGGACTTTGGCATTTGTGACATTATCTCCCTTATGTTTCTCTTTTGGGATACAGGAAATATTTATTGAATCCATACTAGCAACTAATTTCCACAATTTAGACTGAAAGTTCTTCATATCAGTAGTCCACATTCCTCCCACAAATCTTTTCATAGAAAATCCGGGACCATATGTATGAAGAGGTGACCAGTCCCCAAGCGAGGTAGCATTCCAACCGTTGGTCCTTTAAAAATTATATTATCAGTTAGATAAGAGAATGGCCATAGTGCTGTTATGATGACATTTTCTCCAAGGTGGTTGCCAGATGCCAGCACGACCTTTCTCAAAACATGAGGGAAAGTTGGCGTCTGCTGGAAAGATGGAGTTTATTCTACCTGCTCCATATCCAGAAGCTCGTCAGTTGGAAGCTAAATAATTCAATTGTACAGTCCATGATGGGTTTCCACTGCAGATACATAATTTTTGATAGTAGAAAGAGTACATTCCATAACACCTTGTTTTTGAGGATTGCAAGGAAACTCAGCCCCATGACAAATAGTAAAATATTCACAAAAATTTTGAAAACTTTTGCTGGTATAGCTAGGAGTGTTATAAATCTAGATTATTCTGGGAGTTTCCAACATAGAAAAAGCTAATAAACAATGTTCCACAATGTATTTAGTTGCTTTTTCAGATAAACAAGATATTACCACAAAACCAGAACTGATATTAATAATAACATGAACAATTTGCAATCTTTCAAATTTGGGAATGTGAGCTGCATTCACCCATCAAGCACAATCTGGCAACAATCCTCTAGGAGTCACCCTAAAGTGTGGAACAGGTAACAGAGACAAGCACCCTACACATGATTCTACAATACATTTGACAATATCTTCCAGAATATGAGACACCCCATGTAAATATTCACTATAGTATAATGACTATGATGAAATTGTTTTGCTTTTGCTAAATTAAAATCCATTAAACATTTACTAGCCAATTTATTTTATTTCACTAAAGGTCCTGGCAAAAAGAATG
>NW_006400191.1:894587-895225 GCF_000299155.1 Elephantulus edwardii | reverse complement strand
CTGTTAATTATTCCTTGGGGGAGTACGTGGAAACGGCATCTAGTAAATTAACAAATGGAGCTAGGACTGTCCAATTATAAGTCATAAGACCTATATAAGTTATAGGTCTTACAGTTCTAAACATGGCTTAATTTAATTAACATTTTTATATAGAACAGACAGCGTGAAAAACAGGGGGCCAACAGCTCCCATGATGAAGGCCCCAAGCCATGCCTCCCTGAGTATTTACCGAGAACAACAAGGAAGGTAAGCAAAGTAAAATCATAAGAAAGTACAAAACAAAAATAAAGGATAATGGTGAAATCTTTTGCAGATAAGGACAAGTTTCTCTTTATGCTAATCTCAGTAGGGAGGGATTCAGTTGATACAAACCAAGAACAATGTTGAATCCTAGGGAACGCCTTAGTGCCACAAGGTGACCCTCAGCTTGCATTAAGCCTCCCTCATTTCCTGATATTTCCTGATATAACATTGAATTTGAAATTTTGGGGATTTAACACAGTTCTCCTCCATCCTTGTTCCCAAATACATACACTAAAATTCACTTTTCTCTAAGCCTTTTACAACTTACCATACATCCTTAATTCAGCTTTTACTATCCTTCATATTCTGGCACAACCAGACATTCCATTTCAAAG
>NW_006400191.1:893646-894369 GCF_000299155.1 Elephantulus edwardii | reverse complement strand
TTGAATTCTCTCTGTGATTTACTTCCTGATAATTCTCAAAGACACAGAGAGGCCTGGCTAGGGGTCTCCAGTCAAGAACTGCTGGCCCCTCCTCCCCATTCTATGCTCCGTGCTCCATCTCATTCCTGACTTTGTATTATTATTAATAACTATAAAATTATTCCCCCGTTTCAACACATAATAATAGTAATATCAGTATTGTCATCAGATCTTCTTTAAAGCTAAAAAAAAAAGAGCACATAATTTGCTTTCTAGTACTGATTTATAAAGAGATGATTCAGCATTGAATTTGTTAATACTCTAATATTCTATTTATTCCAGAATTAGAAATATCTGTAAAAACGTTTTTACTACTACAGGTTTTCATTTAAAGTAGAGCAATTAACACAGACACACACAACTTACATAGACTTATAGTGACAGCCACTGGCATGTGTATTTTACAATATTGGCTGAAACAGATGAAAATTCCTACCTAAGTATGTGGATACTGGATAAAATGCATGGATACATGAAGGTAATACAGAATGCCAAGAAGCTGATTTTTCAAAGATCTCTTGAGACAAAAAGTCTCTTTTTGCGCTGTGAGATGTTTGAAACATCTGCCTTTGGGTTTTCCTGACCTATAATATTTAGAATTTATATAGATATTAACTTAAATTTGTCTCTGTCAATTCTTATCTTTCACTGAAACTTTTAAATTGTATGAGTACTCAAATATTG
>NW_006400191.1:891134-891641 GCF_000299155.1 Elephantulus edwardii | reverse complement strand
ACCCTATGCCATTGCTTAGAATCAATAGTTCCTTCTTGCAGAAACCATGGGCAAACATCTTCTAAAAACAAGAAAAATTTCTTTAAATCTTTTTTTAGTTACCCTTATACCTCGTGCCTTGAGGGAATCCTTGATACCCTTTACCAACAATTCATGTTCACTTAATACCTGTCCCATTTTCACCACTTGCTTCCTCTTACCTCATGCTGGGCTTCAGGATTGGGTCATCACTAAAGCAGCACATTTCAAGCCCTTTTTCTTCGCTGTCCCTGACTTGCGGCGGCTCCTTGTTCACGTGGATCAGCCGATCACTGTTCCGAAGCGGTGGTTGTCCCACGTTGGGTGCCAACTGTCCCGACCCGCGGGATCTTTTCAACGGGGAACTTGGGAAGGAAAGAATGACAAAAAAAGGACAGGAGACACAGAGGTATGGAGACAAGTTGAGATTCCAATCAAGTCTCAATTTTATTGAAAGCACTCACAGCTTATATACAGAAGCACAATGGG
>NW_006400191.1:888549-889269 GCF_000299155.1 Elephantulus edwardii | reverse complement strand
TAACACAAAAAAAGAGAAGCCTACAGCTCTTAGGATTAGGCTAGGAGAAGCCATGCAGAAATTTACAAACTCAGACCCTAAATCTCATGAAGAAGGGGTAGTGATGATTCTCCATTTCATCGGTCAGTTGGACTCCCCTCTCCCCACCTCCTGCAGGCCTGTGAGAGTGGGTAGAAGTCCAGCCAGCTTGAGACTAGGGCAATTGTCTTGGGAAAGTTTCACTAACTAATGGCCAGTTGAAACCACTTTTTGAGATGTTAGAAATAAACAGATAAGTGCTGTGAATAGTTTTACTGGAAAAACCCTCTCCTTTGTCCTTTAGTGATAACTATGGGACAACCTTCTTCTAAAGTCCAAGTTACACCTTTGGAGTACCTCTTGGACTCCAAGTGAACTCCCTAAAGAAGAAGTTAATTTTCTTCTCTAATATGTATGGCTAACCTACCCTTTGGGGGACTCTTAAAGATGGCCAGTGGGGGGTAGTCTTACCTATAGCACCATTTTACAATTAAGCTTGTTTTGCAAAAGTCGGGGGAAGTTGAGTGAAATAACTTATGTTCAGGCATTTATGTTTTTAAGAGATCAAATCTCTTTATGCACAAAATATGGGCTTGAGGTAGACTTTAATCTCAGTCTACCCAAAAGAGACACTCCCCCAGCAGCAGAACCCCCTCTAGAGAGCTTGAAATCAACACTAGGAAAAGAGACATCTTTCTTCAA
>NW_006400191.1:886720-888124 GCF_000299155.1 Elephantulus edwardii | reverse complement strand
AGGAGGGTGGAGAAAACAGTGCAACAATGAATGAATGAAAACCCAAAATCTCTGTAAATGTTCATTAAAACTAATAAAATTTAATAATAAAAAGAGGCATCTTTAAATGAAGATATTTCCTCAACTGAGGTGACACCACCACGGTATAATGTTCCTTACCCCCCTCAATATATCCTTCCTTGCTTCTGGAATAATGGGCAAACTATGCAGGTGCATGTTCCCTTCTCCATGAGTGACTTGCAAAACTGCAAGGAAAAGTTAGGATCTTTTTCTACTGATCCAGGAAATTTTACTGATGAGTTCCAGAAAATTATTTCTATCTTTGATATGACATGGAAGGACCTAATGGTTCTCTTATCCTTCTGTTGTTCTCCTGATGGAAAAAAATCAAGAATATTGGTAGCAGTGAAGCATAAAGCACACAGATTTCATATCAATAACCCTCAGCTATTAGATGAAGCAACTGCAATCCCAGGCCAAAATCCTGATTGGAATTACCAGCCAGGCCAACCAGGAAATCAGGGACAAGTCCCTCGGGATTACATGCAGACTTGCTTGCTTGAAGGGATGAGAGAAATTCAGATTAAACCAGTTAATTACTGAAAGAGAACAGAAATTACTCAAGACAAAGAAAAAAATTTGGCAGAATTTAGGGGGGAGACTTGTTGAAGCCATGAAAAAGTTCACAAACTCAGATCCTTAAAGCCCTGAAGGCAGAGTAATTCTAAATACTCATTTTATAAATCAGGTGGCCCTGGATACTAGAAGGAAGCTTCAATGCAAGGCAATGGGGCTTCAAAGTGACCCGAATGAACTTTTAAAACAGACAGTCACTGTCTTTAACTACTGGGATCTAGAGGGAGAGAGAAAAGACCAGACAATGGCCAAAATTATTGGGGGTAGCCATTGCTATTTATTTAGGGCCCGTGTCAGGAAAAGGATGTCTTAACTAATAAATGACCAATGCCACCCAAAGGTAATAAAGGGAGCCAGAATTGCTTCCATTGTGGAAATCTGGGCCACTTTAATAGAGAGTGTCACAGGTGAGAACAACAGGTAGGAAGGGGGTAGAGGGGAAGCTCCCACTCACTTGCTTTAAGTGTGGATCTGAAGGACACCTGGCCAAGGGCTGCCCACATCATGTCTTCATGGCCGAATCCATAGAGGACTGACAAGGCCCTGGATCCCAGCTGGCAAAAAAGGAGGACACTTTAACAATTCAAATCCTCCCAGAAGGGCCATGGATGAGCATTGACATAGCCAGTAAGTCTATCCGTTTTCTCCTGGACAAAGGAGCCTCTTATTTGGTCCTACAAGCCTTCTCAGATCCACTCTCTTCCCACTATTTTGTTGTTGTTGTTGTTATGTGCCGTCGAGTCACCTGCGACTCATAGCGACCCTATG
>NW_006400191.1:883642-884550 GCF_000299155.1 Elephantulus edwardii | reverse complement strand
CTGTCACCGAGTCCATGTTTTCCAACTATTGAATCTTCCTCTTTGTTCCCGACTTTTGCATTCCAGTCACCCATTATTATCAATGCATCTTGGTTTTTAGTTGTTGCAATTGACAGAAAACCTCATAAGCCATTCTTTACTCTCCCTCTGCCTTGCATGTGGACTTCCTGGATGTTTCTCATCAGTTTTTGGTAATTCCTGAAGCTCCTTCACCCCTTTTAAGGAGAGATCTTATGGTTAGAGTGAAGATCAAGATTTTATTTTCATTAGCCATGAAGATATTAGGGCTAGCCTCTGATCAACCTGAAGATCATGAAATGTTACCTACAGAATTTAGAGATCTAGACCCAAAGGTTTGGGACTCTGGGTTGCCTACCTAGGTAGTGAATGTAACGCCTATTAAAATAGCTCTTAAGCCTGGAGTAAGTTATCCAAAACAGAGACAATGTAGAATATCTCCTGAAGGGTGGAGAGGTCTGGCCCCTGTAATTAGATGATTAAAAGAAGCTGGTCTAGTTATTGAAATGACTTCTCCTTATAACACTCCTATCCTGGCTATAAAACAACCCGATGGTAAATGAAGGTCCAGGACTTGAGAACAATAAATGACATAGTTGTGCCTCTACATTCTGTGGTTCCTAACCCTTCTACTATAATAGACAAAGTGCCAGACAATTCTCCCTATTTCATGGTGGTTGTTGTTGTTGTTGTTTGATGCTGTCGAGTCGTAGACGACTCATAGCGACCCTATGAACAAACAGCCTGAGCACTGTTTGTACATAGAGTTTTCGGAGGTAAGCCATTTCGGAAGTGGATGCCGCTCCTGCTTCCAGGCTTGATTTAGTCCACCATGGGTACCCATTACCACGACTGGCACATCACTGTCACAGTCTTCAGCATCACAGCAA
>NW_006400191.1:881791-882452 GCF_000299155.1 Elephantulus edwardii | reverse complement strand
TGGCCGAGGGCCACAGATGAAAATCACCCACCTTTGGCTTGGTAGCATAGCTTCCTTTCCACTAGGCCAACGTAGCTCTCTCTTTGTCGTTGTCATTGTTACTCTATTTCATGGTACTAGATCTTAAAGATGACTTTCTAATATGCAGCCCAACCCATAACGTCTCAATTCAGATACTTGAAGCACCTTAGACTTTTTAGGCAAAGAAAGTTTTAAAGTGTCCAAAGAAAAGCCCAAAATTTGCCTCCCTGAAGTTCATTTCTTGAGATTCATTTTGGCATATATCAGTAGAAAACTCTCCCCAGGTTGTGTTGAAATGATACTCAGCCTATTTTCCCTGGTAATTTTTGAGAGTGGCTGGGTATTAATGTAAGAGTCAAGATTTGTTATATATATCTCTGGTCTGGCCACCATCTTAAGTTCTTTGTCCTTGTTTTTCTCGAGTTCACTTCCTGAAAGGACCTCAGCAACAAAGAAGTGACTCTAACTCCTCCTGTGTGAATCTTACTCCAATCAGAGTATGCCAAATATTCGCGTCCTTGCTAATAAGCCAGCTTATTTTCAAATTAGCCAATTGCTATGCATTGCCTCCATCTTACCTCATCTTCCTGCCCCTCACTCAGTCTTTGCCACTCCCAGCACCAATAAAAACTCTTTTCTC
>NW_006400191.1:879644-880606 GCF_000299155.1 Elephantulus edwardii | reverse complement strand
AGATGATATCTCATAGTTGTTTTGATTTGCATCTCTCTTAGAGCTAGGGATTTTGAACATTTCTTCATGTGCTTGTTGGCCACCTGAATGTCTTCACTGGTGAAGTGATAAGCCTATTATTTTAAGAACAATCTTCCCTCTGTAACTTGGTTTCTGCCACTGTTAGAACGACTAATTGGAATATTATTGCTTTTAATTTTTGGCCGATGTATTTTTAACATGTTAGTTAAATTTCTGTCTTCTAGGCTGCAACAATTCCATTTTAAAATGATACACCTCTAAGGATATGAACCTATCACCCTAAGCACAATTGATAGCAGTGCATCTAAATTGAAAATCAATTGCCACAATAGTCTACCTGTTTCCTATTTGTCAGGCCTGGACCGAGGTCAACGGAGAACAAAGGATTCAAGGAATATCAACATGCCAACAAAGGAAGTGAACAGCCTCCAGTACCTTTTAGTGCTCTGCCTTCACTCCCTAGAAGACCACTCACCTGGGTAAACCACAATGGAATTTCCCTCCCTTCCCTCCCTTACTAGAAAACCTGCCCTAATCCACCTTAGGGTGCGGTATTTCCCTGGTTTGTCCCTCTACCTGTTTCTCTCTCTGTAGACCAAGGAATCCCGCTTGGGAGATCCCTTAAAGCTTCTTTAGCTTCCTCTCTTTCTCTGGTCCCTTCCTTGAGTCCTTGGCCTTATGTTGAGTGTGAAGACCTAACATCCTGGTGAGCGAAACCTGGGAGAGGAGTTGAGGAGTGTTGTGCCCCGCCCTCCTCTGGGGTGAATGAGCTCTCTCTCTCCCTCCCTCCCTGTCTCCCTCCCTCTCTCCCCCTACCAGCTCGCATGGTGTCAAGATGTTGAATGTATTGTTGTTGTTGTTGTTATGTGCCGTCGAGTCGTTTCCAACTCATAGCGACCCTATGCACAACAGCCCTAAACCCTGCTCTATCCTGTGCCAAC
>NW_006400191.1:876987-877778 GCF_000299155.1 Elephantulus edwardii | reverse complement strand
AGCCTCAAACCTGTTCCTGAGATGATTCTGAAATTCAGGTGGTATGAAATCAAAGTCATATTTTGGCTCCTGTGGATTTGGTTTAATTTTCCTCAGCTTCAGCTTGAACTTGCATATGAGTAATTGCTGGTTTGTCCACAATCAGCCCCCGGCCTAGTTTTCACAGCTGATATTGAGCTTCTCCAGTGGTTCCTTCCACAGATGTTGTTGATCTGATTCCTATGCATACCATCAAGTGAAGCCCATGTGCATATCCTGTGTTTGTGTCTCTTATAAAATGTATTTGCAATGAATAAGTCACGCAGCGGCCCTCAAGCCTAATTTCCGCCCAAGACCAGGCTTGTCAGAGCTTCTGAGGGTTTGCTCCCGCCGGAGATCCCAGGTACCTGTGAAAAACGTCTGTCCGTTGCTTATCTGCGGTCTCTGCAGTGCTCAAGCCTCACTTCCGCCCAAGACAACGATTGTCAGAGCTTCTGAGGGATTGCTCCCGCCGGAGATGCCTGGTACCTGTGAAAAACGCCTGTCCGTTGCTTATCTGCCGTCGCTGCGGCCCTCAAGCTTCACTTCCGCCCAAGATTACGCTTGTCAAAGCTTCCGAGGGCTTGCTCCCGCCGGACATCCCGGGGACCTGTGAAAAACCCCTGTCTGTTGCTTATCTGTGGTCGCTACGGCCCTCAAGCCCCACTTCCGCCCAAGAGCACGCTTGTCAGAGCTTCCGAGGGCTTGCTGCCGCCGGAGATCCTGAGTACCTGTGAAAAACGCCTGCCGTTGCTTATCTGCGGTTGCTGCGG
>NW_006400191.1:870936-876474 GCF_000299155.1 Elephantulus edwardii | reverse complement strand
AAAAACGCCTGCCGTTGCTTATCTGCGGTTGCTGCGGCCCTCAAGCCTCGCTCCTGCCCAAGACCACGCCTGTCAGAGCTTCCGAGGGATTGCTCCCTCCGGAGATCCCGGGTACCTGTGAAAAACGCCTCTCTGTTGCTTATCTGCTGTCGCTGCGATCCTGAAGCCTCACTTCTACCCAAGCCCACGCTTGTCAGAGCTTCCGAGGGCTTGCTCCCGCCGGAGATCCCGGGTACCTGTGAAAAACGCCTGTCCATTGTTTATCTGCGGTGGCTGCGGCCCTCAACCCTAACTTCCGCCCAAGACCACGGTTGTCAGAGCTTCCGAGGGCTTGCTCCCGCCGGAGATCCCGGGTACCTGTGAAAAACACCTGTTTGTTGCTTATCTGCGGTCGCTGCTGCCCTCAAGACTCACTTCCGCCCAGGACCACGCTTGTCAGAGCTTCTGAGGGCTTGCTCCCTCTGGAGATCCTGGGTACCTGTGAAGAACGCCTGTCTGTTGCTTATCTGCGGTCGCTGCGGCTCTCAAGCCCCACTTCCGCCCAAGACGATGCTTGTCAGAGTTTCGGTGGGCTTGCTCCCACCAGAGATCCCGGATACCTGGGAATAACGCCTGTCTGTTGCTTATCTGCAGTCGCTGCGGCCCTCAAGCCTCACTTCCGCCCAAGACCACCCTTGTCAGAGCTTCCGAGGGCTTGCTCTCACCAGAGATCCCGGGTACCTGTGAAAAACGCCTGTCCGTTGTTTATCTGCAGTCGCAGCGGCCCTAAAGCCTCACTTCCGCCCAAGACCATCCTTGTCAGAGCTTCTGAGGGTTTGCTCCCGCCGGAGATACCGGGTACCTGTGAAAAACGCCTGTCCGTTGCTCATCTGCGGTCGCTGCGGCCGTCAAGCCTAGCTTCCACCCAAGACCACACTTGTCAGAGCTTCTGAGGGCTTGCTCCCGCCGGAGATCCTGGGTACCTGTGAAAAACGCCTGTCTATTGCTTCTCTGCGGTCACTGCGGCCCTCAAGCCTGACTTCCGCTCAAGACCATGCTTGTCAGAGCTTCTGAGGGCTTGCTCCCGCCGGAGATCCTGGGTACCTGTGAAAAACGCCTGTCTGCTGCTTATCTGCAGTCGCTGCGGCCCTCAAGCCTCACTTCGGCCCAAGACCATGCTTGTCAGACGTTCCGAGAGCTTGCTGACGCCGGAGATTACGGGTACCTGTGAAAAACGCCTGTCCGTTGCTTATCTGCGGTCGCTGTGGCCCAGAAGCCTCACATCCGCTCAAGCCCAAGCCTGTCAGAGATTCTGAGAGCTAGCTCCCGCCGGAGATCCCGGGCACCTGTGAAAAACACTTGTCCATTGCTTATCTCCCTTCGCTGTGTCCCTAAAGCCTCATTTCCGCTCAAGACCACGCTTCTCAGAGCTTCTGAGGGCTTGCTGCCGCCGGAGATCCTGGGTACCTGTGAAAAAGCCCTGTCCGTTGGTTCTCTGCAGTCGCTGTGGCCCTCAAGCCTCACTTCCGCCCAGGACCACGCTTGTCAGAGCTTCCGAGAGCTTGGTCCCGCAGGAGATCCCGGGTACCTGTGAAAAACGGCTGGCCGTTGCTTATTTGCGGTCACTACAGCCCTCAAGCCCCACTTCCGCCCAAGAGCACGCTTGTCAGAGCTTCCGAGGGCTTGCTCCCGCCTGAGATCCCCAGCACCTGTGAAAAATGCCTGTCTGTTACTTATCTACGGTGGCTGCGGCCCTCATGCCTCACTTAGGCCCAAGACCACGCTTGTCAGAGCTTCCGAGGGCTTGCTCCCGCCGGAGATCCCGGGTACCGGTGAAAAACGCCTGTCTGTTGCTTATCTGGGGTCGCTGCTGCTCTCAAGCCTCACTTCCACCCAAGACCACGCTTGTTAGAGCTTCCAAGGGCTTGCTGCCGCCGGAGATCCCGGATATCTGTGAAAAACGGCTGTCCGTTGCTTATCTGTGGTCGCTGAGGCCCTCAAACCCAACTTCCGCCCAAGACCACGCTTGTCAGAGTTTCCGAGGGCTTGCTCCCGCCGGAGATCCCGGGAACCTGTGAAAAACGCCTGTCCGTTGCTTATCTGTGGTCTCTGCGTCCCTCAAGCCTCACTTGCGCCCAAGACCACACTTGTCAGAGCTTCCTAGGGCTTGCTGCCGCAGGAGATCCCGGGAACCTGTGAAAAACGCCTGTCTGTTGCTTATCTGCGGTCTCTGCGGTGCTCAAGCCTCACGTCCGCCCAAGACAACGCTTGTCAGAGCTTCCGAGGGCTTGCTCGCGCCGGAGATCCCGGGTACCTGTGAAAAACCCCTGTCCGTTGCATATCTGCGGTCGCTGTGGCTCTCAAGCCCCACCTCCGCCCGAGACGATGCTTGTCAGAGCTTCGGAGGCCTTGCTGCCGCCGGAGATCCCAGGTACCTGTGAAAAACTCTTGTCCGTTGCTTATCTGCGGTTGCTGCAGGCCTCAAACCTCACCTCCGCCCAAGACCACGCTTGTCAGAGATTCCGAGGGTTTGCTTCCTCCGGAGATCCTGGGTACCTGTGAAAAACGCCTGTCCGTTGCTTATCTGTGGTGGCTGCGGCCCTGAATCCTCACTTCCGCCCAAGACTTTGCTTGTCAGAGCTTCCGAGGGCTTGCTCCCGCCGGAGATCCCGGGTACCTGTGAAAAACATCTGTCAGTTGCTTAACTGCAGTCGCTGTGGCCCTGAAGCCTCACTTCCGCCCAAGCCCACACTTGTCAGAGCTTCCGAGGGCTTGCTCCCGCCAGAGATCCCGGGTAGCTGTGAAAAACGCCTGTCTGTTGCTTATCTGCAGTCGCTGTAGCCCTCAAGCCTCGTTTCCGCTCAAGACCACGCTTGTCAGAACTTCTGAGGGCTTGCTCCCGCCGGAGATCCCGGGTACCTGTGAAAAACGCCTGTCCGATGCTTATCTGCGGTGGCTGCGGCCCTCAAGCCTCACTTCTGTCCAAGACTGCGCTTGTCAGTGCTTCTGAGGGCTTGCTCCCGCCGGAGATCCCGGGTACTTGTGAAAAACACCTGTCCGTTGCTTATCTGCGGTCGCTGCGGCCCAGAAGCCTCACATCCGCTCAAGCCCAAGCTTGTCAGAGATTCCGAGGGCTTGCTCCCGCCGGAGATCCCGGGTACCTGTGAAAAACACCTGTCCGTTGCTTATCTGCCTTCGCTGTGTCCCTTAAGCCTCATTTCCGCTCAAGACCACGCTTGTCAGAGCTTCTGAGGGCTTGCTGCCGCCGGAGATCCCGGGTACCTGTGAAAAACTCCTGTCCGTTGCTTATCAGCAGTCGCTGCGGCACTCAAGCCTCATTTCCGCCCAAGACCACGCTTGTCAGAGCTTCTGAGGGCTTGCTCCAGCCGGAGATCCTGGGTACCTGTGAAAAATGCCTGTCCGCTGCTTATCTGCAGTTGGTGCGGCCCTCAAGCCTCACTTCCTCCCAGGACTACGCTTGTCAGAGCTTCCGAGGACTTGCTCCTGCCAGAGATACCGGGTACCTTTGAAAAACACCTGTCCGTTGCTTATCTGCGGTCGCTGCGGTCCTCAAGCCCCCTTCCGCCCCAAACCACGCTTGTCAGAACTTCCGAGGGTTTGCTCCCGCCGGAGATCACTGTTACCTGTGAAAAACGCCTGTCCGTTGCTTCTCTGCGGTCGCTGCAGCCCTCAAACTCCACTTCCGCCGAAGACCACGCTTGTCAGAGCTTCCGAGGGCTTGCTCCCGCCTGAGATCCGGAGTACCTGTGAAAAACGCCTGTCCGTTGCTTCTCTGCAGTCGCTGTGTCCCTGAAGCCTCACTTCCGCCCAAGCCGACGCTTGTCAGAGTTTCCGAGGGCTTGCTCCCTCCGGAGATCCCGGGTACCTGTGAAAAACGCCTGTCCGTTGCTTATCTGCGGTGGTTGCGGTCCTCAAGCCTCACTTCCACCCAAGAGAACGCTTTTCAGAGCTTCCAAGGGCTTGCACCCGCCGGAGATCCCGGGTACCTGTGAAAAACGTCGGTCTGTTGCTTATTTGCGTTGGCTGCGGCCCTGAAGCCTCACTTCCGCCCAAGACTGCGCTTGTCAGACCTTCCGAGGGCTTGCTCCTGCCGGAGATCCCGGGTACCTGTGAAAAACGCCTGTCCGTTGCTTATCTGTGGTCGCTGTGGTCCTCAAGCCTGACTTCCGCCCAAGACCGCGCTTGTCAGAGCTTCCGAGGGCTTGCTGCCGCCGGAGATCCGGGGTACCTGTGAAAAACGCCTGTCCGTTGCTTATCTGCGGTGGCTGCGGCCCTCAAGCCCGACTTCCGCCCAAGACCGCGCTTGTCAGAGCTTCCGAGGGATTGCTCCCGCCGGAGATCACGGTTACCTGTGAAAAACGCCTGTCTGTTGCTTATCTGCGTTCGCTGTGCCCCTCAAGCCTCACTTCCTCCCAAGACCATGCTTGTCAGAGCTTCCGAGGGCTTGCTCCCGCCGGAGATCCCGGGTACCTGTGAAAAACACCTGTCCGTTGCTTATCTGCTGTCGATGCGGCCCTTAAGCCTCACTTCCGTCCTAGACCACGCTTGTCAGAGCTTCCGAGGGGTGGTCCCGCCGGATATCCCGGGTACCTGTGAAAAACGCCTGTCTGTTGCTTATCTGTGGTCGCTGTGGCCCTCAACCCTCACTTCCGCCCAAGACCACCCTTGTCAGACCTTCCGAGTGCTTGCTCCCGCCGGAGATCCCGGGCACATGTGAAAAACGCCTGTCCGTTGCTTATCTGCCGTCACTGCGGCCCTTAAGCCTCATTTCCGCCCAAGACCACGCTTGTCAGAGCTTCTGAGGTTTTGCTCCCGTCGGAGATCCCGGGAACCTGTGAAAAACTTCTGTCCGATGCTTATCTGCGGTGGGTGCGGCCCTCAAGCCTCACTTCCGCCCAAGACCACCCTTGTCAGACCTTCCGAGGGCTTGCTCCCGCCGGAGATCCCGGGTACCTGTGAAAAACACCTGTCCGTTGCTTATCTGCTGTCGCTGTGGCCCTGAAGCCTCACTTCCGCCCAAGCCCACACTTGTCAGAGCTTCCGAGGGCTTGCTCCCGCCGGAAATCCTGGGTACCTGTGAAAAACGCCTGTCCTTGGTTATCTGCAGTGGCTGCGGCCGTGGTTGATGAGAAGGGTTATCCTGGTGGAGGGTGGACCTGGGAAGTAAGTGGGTAATGGCACTGGGCTAAGGGTGGGGTCAACACTTTAACTAACGCTTACCCCCACAATGAGGGATTTATCTTTAGCTGCTCCACAAATTACTGTCTGTCAGATACTCCTCTAAATCTAAACATTCAGATTAAGACAGACTACGTAGAAGTATTGGCCACCCACTTCTGAAATAGCAGGCCTCTGAAAACCCTATGCACAACAGAACACACGCAGATTAACAAAAAGGGTAACCTAGTTAGAACCATCAAGTATGGAAACACAAGGGAGGAGGAACAGCTGTAAGCAGACCCTAGTGATTGGTACATGGAATGTGAGAGCCATGAATGAAGGAAAATTAGAAATAGTTAAGAAAGAAATGGAACGCAT
>NW_006400191.1:862892-866656 GCF_000299155.1 Elephantulus edwardii | reverse complement strand
ACAGGGGTTGCACCATTTTACACTCCCACCAACAGTGAATCAGGCTTCCAGTTTCTCCACAACCTCGCCAGCATTTGTTGCTTGCTCGTGTATGCTTTTGACAAATATTTATTGAGCAGCTACTATATACCTCAATAATGTGGAATGTATAGATAAAATGAATCATTAAGGAAAAGTAAAAGCCCCCAAACCTATTTACATCTAAGAGATGTCCAGCAATTAAAATTAATCAGGAACATGAAGGACTTATAATAAGAAAAGTACAAAATTTCAAAAACATATTTTTTAAAAAATTAAATTTAAGCAAGAGATCCAATCAGTTTACCAACTTTCATAGTCTGAAATTGATTGAACATGCAAACAAGATGTAATAACAATAAGTTACTGGAATCAATGTTGGAAAAGTTCAAAACAATGAAGAAGGACTTGGAAGTTGGAAAATAAGTACTTGGTGCCGGAAATGAGGTTGGCGATCGATCTAATGAAACAATTTTGTACAGGGTAGGACAGGGTCTAAGAGGTAACTCCTAAAGGATTAAATAGAATATAACCAAACAGGCAGACTGGCATGTTTTTTTTATGTTGGCAGATACTAAAACCACAGGTACTGATGAATGGTCTTATCTAAGTTACTAATCGGATTTCTTTTCCGCCCGTCACCAGATTCTGTCTTTACGCACTATGTCTGGCCCTAAAAAGTGCTAACCAATTTTCCTGGAGCATGCGCAGAAACAGTGTTCACACCTGCAGGCTAACTAACCTACTTTGAATGGATTGGCTGCTAGGAAAGGGTTCCAACCAGAGAACATAGCTGTAGCACATATGTCCCATCCCATAATAAGTGATGTTTCTTAACCCAGAGCCTTCTGATGCAAATTTCATCTTGACCACATACATGAACATTCAATTATCATAATAACCCTGTTACGGGGGATGATTGCCAAAGAGGTCCAGGGACCTCTTTGAGTAAGAACTCAGTTCTGACTCAGGTATGAGACTTCGGTAGAACACTGTCACAAAAAGACACTGAGCAGAGCAAGTAAAAAAAAACAAACTGAAGTTTATTAGACATTCATAGGATGCTATGAAAAAAGTCAGAATAGAACATGAAGGTTTATAAATACTTTTCAGTCGGGAGTTGAGTTTACACAGCTTTCAATTAATTTATGGAGGTGCATAGCTTCTGATGGATTATGGTGGTTCTTGGGTAGTCAGCTCTTCTACTACCTTCTCTTTTTTTGTATGAGTCTGTTTTTCTTGTGTTATGTTGCCACGGTCACACAGAACAGTATCTGACTGATTTACTTTGTTAGCATTTTCTTTGCTGTTTCCTATCACAGCCCCCCTACCCCCCCTTGAGAGATATTTCACCTTGATTCATTAGGAGGTAGGGCATAGCATTCTCTTTGCTACTTCCTGCTGAAAAAAGGCACTGTATGTTCTAGGGCAAAAGGGCTTCTTAGGCAATAGGAAACTTGTCCAGTACTGTGGCAACTGATATTGTGCAATTTAGATGTGCTGCTAATAATTGTGCTTGGGGCATAGGTTCATATCCTTGAAGGTGCATCATTTTAACATAGAACTTTTACAGTCTAGAGGAAACTAAATTCACAATCATGTTAGAGATACATAGTTGAAAAGGGGATACAAGTACTATGTCAATTAATGGTCTGACAAGAAGAAACTAAGTCATATACAGAAGCCAATCTTTCTAGATACTGCTAGCCAATCTCTTGGCAGAGGCCTCTCTTAGGAACTTGGACCTTTACTAAGGTGTTTACATAAAAGCTACAGGTTGTTGTTATTCTTGTTGATTGTCGTCAAGTTGAGCACTATTCATAGCAATCCTATGAACAAAAGGCCTGAATCCTTTCTATAACTACTGTCATTTGTCAAAGTTCATAGAGTTTCCAGAGGCATGTTGTTTAGGAAGTGGATGCCACTCCTGATTTCAAACTTGTCTTAAACTGGGAGCTCCACCAAACACTGTCACACTGTCCACCATGGGCAACTGCTATGGCATTTGACACCCAGTGGCACAAGGTTCAGCATCACAGCAACCCCAGGTTACCTCAGTACAATATATTGACAGAAGAGTGCTGTGTCACTTAGAAAATTGTTCCTCTAAATTATAGAAACCGACTTTAAATACAAAGGCCCTCCCCGAGGTTTTGTTGACTCTAAACAATAGGCTTAAATAAAAAACAAACAATATACTATGTTGTTGTTATTTGCCTTTGAGTCGCTTGTGATGTATAGTGACACTATGCACCCTTCCCTGCTCTGAACCCTTCCCTATCCTGAGCCAGTCTCACTAATTCCGACACACCAACTCCCATTGTCCCAGTTACTGTATTAATCCATCTCATCCAGGGTCTTCCTCTCCTGCGCTGTCCCTACACCTTTCCAAGCATGATGTCCTCCAAGGCTCTTGGCCACGTGCCCAAAGTATGTGAGGCGGAGCTTGATAATTCTAGCCTCCAAGGAGAGACTTGGTTTCATCTTCTCCAAGACAGACCAATTTGTTTTCTTGGCATTCCATGGTATGTTAAAGACTCTTCTCCAGCACCACAGCTCAAAGGTATCTAGTCTTCTGTCATCCTTAGTCATTGTCTAGCTCTCTGAAGCACAAGAAGTAATTGAAAAGACCATGGTCTGGATTAGGCACACCTTTGTCTCTAGACTGACATCGTTGCTTTTCAGCACTCTGGAGAGGTCCATGACAACAGATTTTCACAATGTTGTTTGTCTTTTGATTTCCTGAGTGTTGGTGTTAAAGGTGCTGATTATGTATCCGAGCAAGCTGTAATTGCTAACAACCTCAATCTCTTCTCCATCAATCATGGTGCTGCCCATTGACCCAGTGTTGAGAATCTCTGTCTTCTTGATGTTGAGCTTCAATCCATATTGAAGACAACAGTCCTTGACCTTTTGCAACAAGTGTTTCAGGTCTTCCTCAGTTTCAGCAAGCAAAGTTGTGTCATCTGCATAAGTTGTTGATGTGTCTTCCTCCAATCTTGATGCCACACTCATCCTCATAAAGCCCTACTTCCCAAATGATCTGTTCTGCATACAGATTGAAAAGGTATGGGGATAGGATACCTGACACACTCCTTTCCTGATCTTGAACCATGCAGTATTTCCTTGCTCTGTTCTGAGGACTGCTTCTTGGTCCATGTATAGGTTTTGCAAAAGCACAGTCAAGCGTTCCTCAAGGTTAGCTACAATTTGTTGTGATCCACAGTCAAATGCCTTTGCAAAGCTACAGGAAGAAGGGGGGAGGAAGCTACAGGAAGAAGGGTGGGGGGAAGCTACAGGAAGTGTTTTAAAGAGTGCATACACTACTCTTGCTTGCTAACAAAAAATCTCGGGCTATGAGGTGATCTATTTATTACAAGCAAGATTTTACTGAAGATTATCCAAAAACAACTGGAACAGCACATCAACAGAGAAATACCAGAAGTCCAAGCTGGTTTCAGAAGGGGTCGTGGTACTAGAGATATTGTAGCTGATGTTAGATGGATCTTGGCTGAAAGCAGGGAATACCAGAGGAATGTCTATCTGTGTTTCATTGACTATGCAAAGGCATTTGACTGTGTAAATCATAACAAACTATGGCTTACTCTGAGAAGAATGGGAATCCCAGAACACTTGATAGTTCTAATGCGAATCCTATACTTGGGCCAGGAGGCAGTCATCAGAATAGAGCACGGGAACACGGCATGGTTCAAAATTGGGAAGGGAGTACGCCAGGGATGCGTCCT
>NW_006400191.1:860221-861847 GCF_000299155.1 Elephantulus edwardii | reverse complement strand
TCCTCCCACCCCCATAAAATTGTACAACCCCATGATTAACCGCCCCCCCCATCCCTCTGCTTCCACCCTCTCCCTTTCTTCGTGGATCCTTAAAATCATTCTACAATAATGGTTTTATATAATATTTATCCTTATGGGACTAAGTTCACTCAGCATAATGCTCTCCAGTCCCTCCCAAGTTAGGTAATTGATTGACATATTTTTTAATAGTCTGCATATGGTAAATTACATCTGCTGTTAGTTCTGCTAAGGCAATGACTAAAAAATTAATTATTAATAGAGGTAGACTTTTTATTAGGACTTCAGAGCCCTTTATTTCCTCTCCCAGAATGGCTACTGAGGGAGAATCCAATCACAGGAAACAGCAGCTGTGCTTTTTCTCTCTGTGAAACTACCCTACTCCCTTTTTCCCAGGAATAGTTAGTTATCTGAGACCCTAGCCCAATTCCCTATCTTAAAGGAAGCATCTGTAAGCATCCCCTTCCCCAAATCCCTTGTAAGAAAGTATAAAATCCCTCTCTAATTCTTAGTGGGGGCTGGTCTTCTCAACTATCTTTCTTGGCCTGCACTGGATACTGTCCTTACATTTATGGTGCTGAAATCCAGGGAGCAGCACCTGCTAGGAAGCAAAAAACCCTGATTCCCAACTTTCCCTGTCTCTTTTTTCCCTCTCTCTCTGTCTCACTCTCTTTATCTACTTTCAAGCCTAACTCACAGAGACTAGAAATATCTCCCAACATTGGCTTAAACGGAGATAGAAATCACCTATTCTCCTATTGCCTTCGTAAGTGGGAAAGAGATCTGACCTGATCTCATATTGAGTTTTTTTCTGGAAACTCTGTGAAATTAGCTTCTGTCTCTCCTCAGTGTAACCTGTTCCTCTCACTCCTAGCAGAAAGGCACTTGGGAAGTGCTGGATTGCCCTAATTCTTTTCACTCCAAGGGTTTGATCTGCCTCCTGACTGCACCTCTTTGAACTGCTGAGATAACACCCTTCTCCGGGGCTTTCTGCGTTTTGTTATTGCTGGCCTTCCAAACAGCACCAGGCCAAATTGGGGTAAGTGATGGAGGTTCTCCTCTCTCGGATTTCCTCCTCCCTTCAGACTCTAAAAGTTCTGGAGCCAGACCAGGAAATCCCTCTGCCATTTAGTCTCTCCCACTGGTCTCTCCCAATGCTGGGGATGCCCACACCATGAGCAGACCTTCTTCTCTTGAGGATAAAAGGAAATAAGGGACACCTTATGACTCGAAGGCACATAGCAACAACAACAACAAATGGCCTTTTAGTCTCTCTCTCTCTCTCTCTCTCAGAACCCCCACTGCTTATCTCTTCCCCAATCATGGGAGCTGGCCAGTCCCACCCTTCTTGGTACACTCCATGGGGGGTGTCTCCTCTGCTCCCTTGACACGGCATAACCACAATAAATAATAGGTCTCATAGCCCTCAAATGGGGCTCTCAAGTTTAACACTCTCTGAGATTTTTGACAATTTTTGCCATTGCAATGGCAAATAGTAAAAAAATCCCCTTCAGGCCTTCTTTACTCTCTTCTCTCTTCTCTCTTCTCTCTTCTCTCTTCTCTCTTCTCTCTTCTCTCTTCTCTCTTCTCTCTTCTCTCTTCTCTCTT
>NW_006400191.1:856842-860115 GCF_000299155.1 Elephantulus edwardii | reverse complement strand
TCTCTCTCTCTCTCTCTCTCTCTCTCTCTCTCTCTCTCTCTCTCTATCCCTTTTCTCCTCTCCTTGCCGCAACTTTCTGTCTCTCTGTCAGAACTGCTGTAAACTCCTTTAACTTTCTAAGCCTTTTCCCCTTCCAGTACTTAGCAAACTCTTTTGACTCTTTCTAAGCCTTTTGCCTTTCCTGATCAAAACTCCCTCACCTTTGATCTTGGATCTCTCAGTACCCCCTACCGCTCCTGCTCACCTCAGCCATATGCAAATATAGCCTCACCTCTCCTTCAGCCTCTCCCAGACCCAGCCTGGAAACGCAGGCAAAACTTTTTCATTCTCTGATTTTCTCCCTCTATCTCCTCACCCTGTTCAGATTTTTAGTTTGTTTTAATTTTTTTTTAATTTTTCTGTAACTAAAATACCACTCTCTTCCTTTTTCAACCCTGACCTGCAAATAAAGCATCACCCCCCTCCTCTGGTCACTCAGGACTTCCTGCTGTTTTTCCACCCCCACCATACTCAAATACCAGCTCACAGGGAGTTTCCTCACAGAAAGATTCCTCTGACTCAAATCCTGACCACCCCCTCCCTGCTCTATCCCCTCCTACTTCTAACACCTGCTAACAAACAGCTCTTCTCCCACTCAGGGAAGTTGCAGCAGCAGAAAGGATTATTAAAATACACATTTCCCACTCCCTCTCAGACCTATCTCTCCCAAATAAATAAATGTTTGAGCTCCTTCTCAACAGACCCAGACACTTATATTAAAAAATTCAGATATTTAACTCAGCCATACTACCTCACCTGACATGACCTGTATATAATTCTAACTTCCTGAGGAAAAAGAGGGAGTTTAGGTAGCCTCCCAGGCACACACTGGTGATCTGCACAGAATGAACAATGGCCATCCGATAAGTGCAGCAGCTATGCCCCAGAAAGATCCCAATTGAGATTACCAACATAACATGCCTAGCCCTCAACAACGTAACATGGTTATTTGTCTAATAGCTGGGCTACAAAAGGCAGCCCATAAAGTAGTCAGTTATGAAAAGCTCCAAGAAATATCTCAGAAACTGGACAAAAAACTGCCTCAGTTTTTATCTAGATTAACAGAAGCCCTCCAAAGTACACAAAATTGACCCCAATTCTGCAGAAGGCATAATAGTTTTAAATGCCCATTTTATCTCCCAATCAGCTCCTGATATTCAGAAAAAACTTTTTAAAAACCACCAAAGAAAACAGAAGAAGGTCCTCAAACCCCTCAACGAGATCTTCTGAATATGGCATTTAGAGTCTATAATAATAGAGAAGAGGGAGAAAAGGCAGACAACGCCCAGAGATAAAGCTAATTGCCAGCTCTTGACAGCTGCCTTCAGAGGCTCCAGTGCATGAGTACCCCATAAGACTCCACCTGGGTCCTCCTTTTAAATGTGGTACAGAAGATCATTGGGCTAAAGCGTGTCCTACTCCCCAAACTCCACCAGGACCTTGCCCCAAGTGTGGAGAAAAAGGACATTGGAAGGTAGACTGTCCCCTCTCTTCCAAGAGGGAGGGACCACTACCTTCAGCTCCCCAGCCGACCACCTCCCAGCCAGATGTGAGCCTACTGAGCCTGCTTGGCCTAGCCACTGACGTCTGAAGGTGCCCAGGGCCACTGGCTCCATCTAACATCACCTTGGAAGAGCCTAGGGTAACCATTCATGTTGCAGGTAAGCCAATCTCCTTTTTAATAGATACAGGGCCACTTACTCTTCCCTACCTGAATTTTCAAGACCAACTTTTACCTCACAGATCTCTGTTATTGGAGTTGATGGTCTTGTTTCTTCACCATTAACCACTTCTCTCCTCCCCTGCCAAATGCAAGGAGTCCCTTTTTCATACTCCTTCCTCATTTTACCTTTATGTCCCATGCCCCTTTTAAGGGAAACACTTACTCTCCAAATTTAAAACCTCTTATTCCACCTCCCTAATCTATCCCTATTTTTTTTTTATTATAGTCCTTGTTCTAGTGTTTGCTTGCATCATACCTCTAAGCAAAAGTGGCTATTTACCATATTGTTAAAATCCATTCCCTTGCCCTTTCTAAGAAGATGGTGCTGAAAGCGAAGAAGGAAGCCCCTGCCCCTTGCAAAACTGAAGCCAAAGCAAAGTCTTTAAAGGCCAAGAAGGCAGTCCTGAAGGGCATCCACAGGCAAAAATAAAAAAGATCTGCACGTCATCCAACTTTCGGCGATCTAAGACGCTGAGACTACGAAGGCAGCCCAAAAAGCCCCGGAAGAGTGCACCCAGGAGAAACAAGCTTGACCACTATGCCATCATCAAATTTCCCCTGACCACTGAGTCAGCTATGAAGAAGATAGAAGATAACAACACACTTGTGTTCATTGTGGATGTCAAGGCCAACAAGCACCAAATTAAACAAGCTGTAAAGAAGCTGTATGACATTGATGTGGCTAAGGTCAACACTTTGATTAGGCTTGATGGAGAGAAGAAGGCCTATGTTCAACTTGTTCCTGACTGATGCTTTAGATGTTGCCAACAAAATTGGGATCATCTAAAGTGCATCCAGCTGGCTAATTCTAAATATAAATTTTTCTTACAAAAAAAAAATAAAATAAAATCCATTCCTTCTAATTCTTACACTCAAAAACTTGATCTTTACTATGATGCCCAAACATAATGCCTTCCCTAGTTACTTTTTCTGTGTCTTACAGTCCTCCACCTACCTCGGTCCAACTTAGCTCACCCACATTGTCCCAAAATCTGTTACTCTGTCTCAGCCTATTTACACTCATCTTGCTGTAAGTCTGCTACTCTCTGCACACAAAGTAGGCACACTTTCTGGACAGGAAACCTAGTAGCTTTTAGTACCCACAGCTCCAGCTCTTGTCATGGGCATGCAGGATAATCCAAGTGTTGGATCTAAGTTTATTACTCTTAATATTTAGTCCTTGCCTCATACTATTTCTCTCTAGTTTTCTACAGGAACGGATGAGAGATTTTGCCATTCGCACAGTCCGTGAACTCTTTATATTATCATCTGAGTACTAACCATTATCTTCCACCATCACACCTACAGAATCTACTGCCTAAAATAGTCTTTTCCCTTCCTTTAGAAACATCAAGGGAGCTCTGGTGGCCTAGTGGAAAGAAGCTGCACTGCAACCCCGAAGGCACACAGTTCAAATCCAACAGATGCTCTGCTGGAGAAGAAGGGGCAATCTCCTCCTGTACCATCAGATCCAATTTGATGGCACACACACACACACACACACACACACA
>NW_006400191.1:855693-856742 GCF_000299155.1 Elephantulus edwardii | reverse complement strand
CTCTGCTGGAGAAGAAGGGGCAATCTCCTCCTGTACCATCAGATCCAATTTGATGGCACACACACACACACACACACACACACACACACAATAATAAAATAAAATTAAAAAAAAAGAAACATCATTCCAATCCAGCAGGAAGTAGATACACAAGAGAACCTCATTGCCCCCATTCAATAGTAATAAAAGGCTGGAATATTAGGACTGCAGAGCCCTTTATTTCCTCTCCTAGAATGGCTACTGAGGGAGAATCCAATCACAGGAAACAGCAGCTGTGCTTTTTCTCTCTGTGAAACTACCCTACCCCCTTTCCCCCAGGAATAGTTATCTGAGACCCTAGCCCAATTCCCTATCTTAAAGGAAGCATCTGTAAGCATCCCCTTCCCCAAGTCCCTTCTAAAAAAGTATAAAATCCCTCTGTAACTCTTAGTAGGGCTGGTCTTCTGCTTGAGAGCCAGCCTGGCAGTTTCTCTTCAATCAACTATCTTTCTTGGCCTACACTGGGTTCTGTCCTTTCTCGGTGACCTTACACTTTTATTTTCCTGACTTTTCCCCCTAGGAGTTATATCTGAAGAAGTCTCAGGTGCTAAATCTCTGTATATAAAATAGAGAAATAAAATAGAGAAATTCCAGAAATTCAAGCTGGATTCAGAAGAGTCTATAGCACAAGAAATATCATTGCCAATGTCAGATGCATCTTGGCTGAAAGCAAAGAATACTAGAAAGATATTTGTGTTTTATTGACCATGCAAAGGCATTTGACTGTATGTGGATCATAACAAATTATGACTAATATTGAGAAGAATATTAATCTGAAAATATTTAGTTGTGTTCATGTGAACACTATGCACAGACCAAGGAGTTCTTCTCCCAACAAGAAAAAAGGAATAGCGCATGGTTTAAAATCATTATGATTATCATGAGTTTAGAATGACGCTTGCAGAGTGGAGTAAACTCTGGGTGAGGGTGGGAGGGTATGGGGGGATTGTATACCAATGAAGGAGTTTTTCTTTTGCTTTTAAAGAAGAGCGAACTGGGGGTGGGGGTGG
>NW_006400191.1:830028-835472 GCF_000299155.1 Elephantulus edwardii | reverse complement strand
AGTGTCTGCTTACAACTGTTCCTCTTCCTTTGTATTTCCATGCTTGACAGTTCTACCTAGGTTAGGTAATATAATACATTTAGAGGGAGCTCTGATGGCCTAATGGCACGAAGTTGAGCTACAATCTTGAAGGTGTGCGGTTTGAATCCACCAGATGCTTCCCTGGAGAAAGAGGAGTAATCCGACTCCGTGGTACACAAGAAAAACAAATTTTACTGTAAAAGAACACATTTAGGACCTATCTAGGTGGAGTCTAGGTGTTAATGTACACTCCTTTCTTTTTAGTCTATTTTATGAAGAACCCAGACTCCTGGTTCAATTGGACTTGACCACCTTTATCTGGAGGGACTGGGCCTGTCTCTTGTCCATAGTCTAACAGCACCTGCTGCACCTTCCCTAAGTTTATGACATGCTTTAAAAGATGGCTTATTTCTATCTGCCATGCTTGATCTCATATGCTGACAATTTGGGTATTTGTTGGGTAACCACTCTAACATACAACTGGACAATTATGAATAGGTCAATCTAGCTGAACTGAGTTTGTGGACACAATTTAGCTAGGGTTCTCTTTATAGTCTGATTTCTCTAAAAAAGACATTTTTGGCTTTCCTCCATTTTGGGGGTCTGAGCCCGGTTACCTTCGTGTACCGTCCTCATCTCCTCAGCCTAAGGAGCCTCATCTCTAACTGTGAAATGGAAGGCACTCTGGTGACACAGTTACTTTGGGGAACTAGGGTTTCCTACTATCAGGACTTAGGACGACTGGTTGGTGCTGAACAGAGCTCAAGTTAATATATCAAACGGTTTTGAGAACTCCTCAAGACAAAAGCGAAAGTTGATATATCAACATAAAGATGTACTCCAAAGGCCGTGGCAAAGGCGTTAAAACAGGAATGGTGTCACCTGCGGGAACCACCCAGCGTGGTGGCATCCATGTTGTTGCCATTTACCAATGTAATGGTCCCACTCATGACTATGTAGTTATGACAAAGAGGGAATACCTCATCAATGTGGCTAAGATGAAAGATGTCAAGAGGTTGATTAATTTCACATTTAATGATGCTGTAGTTAAGGCAGTCATTGATCACTGGCCTTTAAAAGTGACACCTCCCAAACGGAATTAACTGTCAGCTCAGACAACTCAAACATACCCACCACCAGGGGTAGAACAGATGATGAGGACCTGGTGGTGGAAAATATAAAACAATCTAGAAGGGATACAGAGACTAGAAGCACTGAGGAATCTTCCCTCTCGGGTGCCAGTGTAGCAGTAGCTGGCTATAATCTGTTTGGGAGAGGAGATGAAGGTCAGTTTGATATAGGAGGTGTCAATCCAGCTCAAGAAGAGTATCAGGACTTTGTAAGATGGCTCAAGAGTAGACAGATGGTGAAAGAAGATGCACTTGAGCAAGCAGAATTTGGGGAGTAGTCTTCACAGAGAAGCTCCCATAGCTTTAGAACAGCCTACATTTAGTATTGATTTAAGTAGTCACTCTTAGATAATTTCCCTTATTTCTATACCTTGTATCCTGTTTCTAGAAGCTCCCATAGCTTAGAACAGCCTAGATTTAGTATTGATTTAAGTAGTCACTCTTAGATAATTTTCCTCATTTCTATACCTTGTATCCTGTTTCTATTTCAATTTTTTAGTCTTTGTAGTATCAGCATGTATTAAGAATGATTCAGAACTTAAATTGTAGAGGTTCATTTAGTACCTGTGATGTTTATTTAGTACTTGTGAGTTTATGAACTTGAGCAGACGAACACCTGATGCTATGTATGAAGAAGATACATGAGAAGTGAGAAGAAGCATTTAAAAAGCCTTAAAATCCTTTCTGTGTCCAAATTGCCATTTGAGATTTTATGTCTTCTCATTGTATGTTGTTGAACAAAAGTAGTCTGGTTTTTGTTCAGGCACTGGTTTTTCATCTGTATATGTAAACTCATCTCTTTGCTTAATATAGATAAAAGATAATGTTGTAAGGGTAATTTATCAAGGATTCTTGTAGAATGTGTGATTGGCAGACAAGAAATACTTCTTAGTGCTAAAAAAAAAGACATTTTTATTATTCGCCTTTTTATTTATTTCTCCCTCCCCCCACCCCCTTGTGTGTACCGTTGAATTGGATCAAACTGGCACAGGAAGAGATTGCTCCTCCTTCTCCAGGGGAGCATCTGGTGGATTCAAACCTCATGCCTTCAGGATTGCAGTGCAGCTTCTTGCCACTAGGCCACCAAAGCCCCCTTATTATTCACCTTTTTAACAACATTCACTTCTTCTTACACCTTTACAACTTACCCAACTATTACAATTTTTCTTAGCTTTTAAATTTTGACTAGGTCAGACCTGCTACTTTAAAACAAAACCACTCTCTTTTCCTTCTAAAAGAATTTGTTGTGTACCATCAAGTCAGAATTGACCCTCCTATGTGTTTTCAGAGGCAGTATGCAAGAGAGGAGATTGCCCATCCTCCTCCCGCAGAGCAATTTGGCAGATATGAACCTTGTATTATTTTTATTATCTTTCTGCTTAATTATAGATATTAACTAGACCTCAGAGTCTCTGGATCAATCCACTCAAAAGCAGGTAAAGGCTCTGAGTCAGAGTAGAGAGGTATAGCAAAGAATACAGTCTTCAAATCTAATACAGAGAATAGACTGTGAGGGTACTTGGATTATTAGAGTGTAGGGATTGGGCACCACTGGATGCAGAGGAAGTATAATTTCATTGATAGTTCTTAACTCTTGAACTAATCTCCATTTACCATTTATTTGGCTTACCATTTATTTTGAATTATAAGATGGGAGTGTTAAAAGATTTCTAAAGAAATAATTTTGCTTCTTTTAATTACTTAGTAATGGACATTAGGCCTTGTATTCTTTTTAAATTTTTTTTAAAAAAATTTATTATTGATGTCAATGAAAATTTAGAGACTTTGGATTTCCATTCATTCATTGTTGCACTTTTCTCCCCTACCAACCCTCCCCCCAGTACCCTCTTGGAAAAGTAAAAGAAAAATTAGTTCATTGTTTTACAATCTCTCCCCCCAGGTCCACTCCACTATGCAGCCTTTGCTCTGGACTCCCGTCATGACAAAAATACCTAATCACATGTCCCTTTTAAACAGTTTTCTCCCTCATCTGTTTCAATGCAGTATACATTATTGAACCCATCTTTTTCAGTTTCCCCCCAACCCCGAGGTCAGTCCTGTTTTACAACAGTGGCACCATGCAGTATTTGTACTTTTGTGACTGAGATACTTCACTCAGCATAATGTCCTCCAGGATCACCCATTTTGAATAATATTGCATGAGTTCCTTGTTTTTTAATGCTGCTTAAAATTCTATTGTGTGAATATACCACAGCTTCTCTATCCATTCGTTTGTTGATGGGCACTTAGGTTGTTTCCAACTCCTTGCTATTGTGAATAAAGCTGCAATAAACATGGGTGTACATATATCTACTTGGATGTCAGTTATGGTCTCTTTGGGGTATATTCCCGGTTGTGGAATTGCTGGGTCAAATGATATCTCTATTTGCAACTTTTTGAGAAAGCACCATACCACCTTCCACAGTGGTTGCAGTACCATTTTACACTTCCACCAACAGTGAATAAGGGTTCCAGTTTCTCCACAAACTTGCCAGCATTTGTTGGTTGCTGTTTTGTTAAATTTTGCTAATCTTACTGGGATGAGATGATATCTCATAGTTGTTTGGGCCTTGTATTCTTGTAGGAGAAAGACAATACTGAATTCTCTTATGATATCCTGAACCTGGTGTTAATTTTTTTTTCACAGGTGAGACTTTTCTAGCTATTGAAGGTTATCTGTCAGCCAAAACAGCTGAATCTATACTCTTTTTTTTTTATCTATACCCTTTAACTCTGGAGACATTTTGAGGCTTGTTGGCATTGAGTTACTTTTCTTTAACACCATCTGAGGTATTGGAGTGAAAACTTTAGTATTTACTTTCAGTAACAAATCCCTTCCCAATAAAGGTATAGGTGTTAGAAAAAAGAGCTGAGAGAGAGAGAAAAAAAAGAGAAGCTGGTCCCAAGTAATGAACAGGCCTTTATTAAGTAGATTTGATAGACATGGCAGGTAATTGTGTGCAGAAATCAGAACAGTGTGCATTCTATAGGGGTTGTTAAGGAGATGGAGAGGGAATGGTAGTTCATCCCACAACTCATCTTGTCTTCTATCATTGGTGTTCAATGCCTCAAACCTATCCTTAAGATGATCATGAAATTCCGATGGAATTAATGTGGACTTATTTTCATTTTTTTTGGCCTCAATTTGAACTTGCATATGAGTAATTGATTATCTGACCTACAATCTGACCCTGACCTAGTTTTGACTGCTTATATTGATCTTCTCTAATGATTTCTTCCACAAATGTAACCAATCTGATTCCTATGTAGCTCATCAGGTGAAATCCAAATGTAAAGTCATCTTTCATGTCTTTTAGAAAAAGTATTTGCAATGAATAAATTATTGCAAATACAAAAGTCAATCATTCTATTTCCAGCTTTATTTCTATCACCAAGCTCATATTTTCCAAGTCAATCTGGTCCTACTTGAGGCTGAGCTTGGCACGGTTGGTTCCCTGAGGGTGTTTTTTATTTACTTGAAAGCTGGAGGTGAGGTAAACTGTTTGGGCATCTCTGATTATGTTAGAAATCCAGTGAAAACGTATTAACGGTCTCTGATTTCATTTACAGTCAGCTGGGGGTGGGAAGCCTCTTGTGTAGGCAAACAGGATCTGGTGGGCAAGCCTTTGTATTTAAAAGTTTGTTGGGTCCTTGTTGCTGATACTAATTATGTCTGGAGAGAATGTTCTAAATGGTGTGGCACTTGTCTGTTTGCTGTAATGAGATTACTTGAGGTTGCTGGATACTGAAATCTGTGCTACTGTTGTCAAATTCCAAAAGGGTTTCCCATCATGGACAGGTTTTGGTGGAGCTCTCTGACGACAGACTAGAAAGCAGGATGCACCATCTACTTCCTAAATAAAAAGGCTTTTGAAAACCCTGTGAACACTAAACAAAGAGGATAGTTACAGTAGTGTAGTGGTAGAGCCCAGATTGGAAGTCAGTACCTAGCCTGAATGTTTGAAAATTGGAAATTGTTAAAAATGAAACGGAACGCATGAATATTGACACACTAGTCATTAGTATGATGCAATGGACCAGCTTTGGCCACTTTAAATTAGATGGTATGCTATGGTATACTATGCAGAGAATGAAAAGCAGAGAAAGTGGTGCTGTATTCATAGTCAAAAAGTCAATTTAGGCGAGCTCTGGTGGCCTAGTGGCAGGAAACTGCACTGCAATCCCAGAGGTGCGTGGTTCAAATCCACCAGATGCTCTGCTGAAGAAGGAGGAACAATCGCCTCCTGTACAAGTCAGATCCAATTTGACGGCACACACATAAAAAGAATAAAT
>NW_006400191.1:824921-829928 GCF_000299155.1 Elephantulus edwardii | reverse complement strand
TTTATATTTATAATATAATAGGAATAATTAAAAATATGCTCCTACATCTAGAGCCAAAGAGGAAGAACTTGAGAATTTTTACCAAATTTTGCAGTCTCAAATTGACTGAACATGCAATCATGATGCATTAATGACAATTGGTGACAGGAATGCAAAAGTAGGAAACAGTGAAGAAAGAAGTGTCTGGATCCATTGAGAAGGAGCCTAAACATTTTTTATCTGAGAGAGGTCTGAAAGAGAGTAAGGGATATGTACTTGGACAATTCCCTCTGCTCCTGCTACCTCACCTAGTGGGAAAAGGGGTGCTACTTGAGCTGGCAAGGCTGTGCCAGAATATCAGCAGGTGTTAGAGACTGGAGAAGAGGAAGCCAGAACTTGGCAGATTTGCCTGTGTGTCTTTGTCTGGAGTGCTGGGGGAGGATGGTATGCGAGGTTATCTGCTGGGTTGGGATCAGAAGAGGGGAGGTCAGAGTTGGAAAAGGAAGAGAGTAATATTTTAGTTGCAGAAGATTTTATTTTAACTAAGAGGTTAGTCATAAAAAAGTTGAACAGGATGAGTAGAGAGGAAGGGAGAAAGAGAAAACAGAGTGAAAATGTTTGGCTGTAGGTCCTGGCTGGGTTTGGGAGATGCCAGAGAGGAGGAAAAAGGGATGGGTGCTTTTATATCCCTTTCAGTGGAGAGTCAAATTTACAGAGCTTTCAATAAATTTATGGCGGTTCACAGCTTCGGATGGACTTATGGTGGCCCTTGAGTAACCTATTCTTTGGTTATCTTCTTCTTCTTTTTTTTAAATGAGTCTGTTTTTCTTGTGTTATGTTGCTACAGTCATACATCATTGTCCAGAATAGTTTCTGATTGATATACTTTGTTAGCATTTCCTTTGACATTCCTTATCACTCCCACCAATGTGAACCCATTTCTTACAATTCTCCATCTTCTTTCATAGATAAACATGAAACCTAATCCCACCTACATCCCTTTATAACCCTCCAGTTTTTCCTTCTTGGACAGCTGTGATGTGGTTTATTCTTCCTGTCACTCAGCGTCTCCCTACTTGTGTGAAAAATCCTAGTCTCTCACTTAGTCATTCTTGTTGGTTAATCAAATAAATCAATGATTTCTTTATTACAAATATCTTTTTTTTAAAAAAAATGATGACTATACACACGAACTTTACCTGATAGACAACATAGAAATTCGATTGACCATGTGTGTGGAAAGAAAGAGTTGATGGAGAAGCTCACTATCAGTAAATAAAAGGAGGCCAGGTTCTGACTGTGAAACAGACCATCAATTACTCATGTACAAGTTCTAATTGAAGCTGAGGAAAATGAAAACAAATCCACAAGAACCAAAGCATAAACTTGAGGCTGTCCTGCCTGAATTTAAAAACCAACTCGAGAACAGATTTGACACATTGAACACTAATGACCAAAGACCAGATGAGTTATGGGATGTCATCAAGGATATAATCCGTGAAGAAAGCAAAAGGTCACTACAAAGACAAGGAAGAAAGAAAAGGCCAAAATGGAAGTTAGAAGAAATTCTGAAATTTGTACTAGAATGCAGAGAGATCAAAACAATGGAAAGAAATGTTAAAGAAAGAGAGATGAATGGAAGGTTTCAAAGAAATTTTCAAAGAGTTCGAGTTATAAAACAAAAAGGGAAGGACACACACAGCATTTCTCAAACTGAAGGAACTGAAAAACAAATTCAAGTCTCAAATTGCAATAGTGAAGGATTCTGGGACAAAATATTGAATGATGTGGGAAGAATTAAAAGAAGATGGAAGGAATATACAGGCTCACTGTACCCAAATTAATCAAGAAACAATGTTAGTGAAGGAAGAAGTTCAAGCTGCACTGAAGGCGTTGGCAAAAATGAGGCCCCAGAAATTGATGGAAAACCAATTGACATTTTCAACAAACAGATGCATCCCTGAAAATGTTTACCAGTCTATGGCCAACAGACTGGAATGGAGCCATGTATGTTGCCATTCTCAAAAAACAAACAAACAAACAAACAAAAAAACGATCCATCAGAATGTGGAAATTATCAAACAATATCATTAACATCTCAGGCAAGTAAAATCTTGCTGAAGATAATTTAAAAATGGCTGGAGGAGCTCTGGTGGCCAAGTGGCAAGAAGCTGCACTGCAATGCATCCAGTTCAAATCCACCAGATGCTTGGAGAAGGAGGGGCAACTTCCTCCTGTGCCAGCTGAATCCAATTCGATGGCTCACACAAGAAAATAAATAAATCAAATAAAAACATAAAAATGGCTGGAACAGCATATTGACAAGAAACTACCAAAAATTCAAGCTGAATTAAGAAAAGACCGTGACAAGAAGGTTATCATTGCTGATGTCAGATGGCTCTTGGCTCAAGACAGAGACTATCAGAAAGATGTTTACATCTTTTGTTAACTATGCAAAGACAAATTATGGCTAACATTGGGAAGAATGGGAACCTCAGAACACTTAATTATGCTCATGTGAAACCAACAAATAGGCCAAGAAGCAGTTATCTGAACTGAATAGGGGAACAGTGTATGGTTTAAAAGAATTTGTTTCAAGATTGTGCCCTTTCCCCATACTTATACAATCTGTATGCTGAGAAAATAATTTGAGAAGCTGGACTATATGAAGAAAAAATGTGGCATCAGGATTGGAGGAAGACTCATCAACAATGTGTTATGCAGATGACACAACCTTGCTAGCAGAAAGTGAAGAGGATTTGAAGGATTTGATGAAGAAAATAAAAGACTACAGCCTCCTATGGTTTATATTTCAACATCAAGAAAACAAAAACCAATAGGCAATGTCAAGTTGGATGGAGAAATGATTAGAGTTATCAACAATTTCATTTTACTTGAATCCACAATCAACACCAATGTACCAATGAAGAAATTTTTAAAAATACTAAAGAAATTAGTAGCAATCAAGAAATTTTTAAAACTCCCACAAACCCAAAATATTTAGCTTTGGGAAAATCTGCTGTCAAGGCCATCTCCAAAGTGTTAAAGAATAATTATGTAAGTTTAAAGACTAAGGTGCTAGTAGTAGTAATGGTATGTTCCATTACTTCTTTCTTTTATGAGAAAGTAGTAAGGATTTTATTGTCAAAAAAGGAGATACAAGTATAACAGAACACACAAATAAATTAATTGTTCTGGTTTTATAAATTCCAGAGTATCTCTATGGAAAGACCAGCTCCTTACAGAGACAAGATCCAAAGCCAGAACAGCAGATATCTAATATAGTTTTCAAGACAATGACTAAACATTTACACAAAGGGTAGCAATAAAAATATTTTATTTCCTCAGTAAGTTGTGCTTTCTTACAGAAATTTTTTATTTCTTCTACCATTCCTAGAAAAAAGTTATTTTGAGCCCTAGATTGAACAGTGAAAAGATTTTGTACTTCAAAAAAACGAAAATTAACATCAATATCAAACAAGCACATTGATTTTCTCCCATATCATGTTTTCAACCAAATTTGAGTGCAAGAAAGAATTTACAAGACTAGTGATATGCTCTGTGTGACACATGGAAGAGGAGTATCTCATACAGAACAGATATACCAGGAATCAAGGAAAGGCCAGTTTCAGCACAAGTCTGGCTCTTAATTGTACACTTAGTTGTCCTAACCAGATAAGTAGGAGCACAGTACCAGCCCAGTTCTGGACTATATAGCCTAGTTAGTGAACATCTCTACTCCAGCATGTGTTGATGCTTACAGTGATTATGGTAAAGAAACCTGGGGTTTGGAATAACACCTAGGACACCATGATGAAAACATTTATCCTGGTGGTTGTTGTTGTTGTTAGGTGCTGCCGAGTTGAGTACAACTCATAGCAACCCTATGCACCGGATGCAGATAGAAAACGGAGACACGAGAAAATGAATTCTGAAAAAGAGGAATGCTAAGGCAGAGGTCCTCCCACTTGAAAGACCTCTTTTTTAGTCCTCCTATCATTTTTATTTAGTTTAAGACATTTAGAAAAAAATTCCTATCTTATGAGGCTATATTTTCCTTATACATAAGTGTTGCCAACATAACAATGGCTAAGCTTAATTTTATACCAAGACCAAAGTTCAGACAAGGTATCCCCTCCTGTGGAAGGCTGGGAGGAACCTTCTGTTTGCAGAGGGCATCCAGTATCTCCTCGGGTGAGGGGCTGGGTGGAATTCTCTGTTTGCAGAGAGCGCTCAGTCCTGCCTGGACTATGATCTCAGCTGTGGCCTGGCTGTCACTATACTGAACTATCCACATTTCCCTCTCTGTTGTTTAAGTATCAGGGCAAATATAGCTTCTCTTCCTTTTACCATTATTCCACCCCCCTTTACATTCTTTATCTTTGACATAATGGCACAAAAATAAAGATTATAAGAGAAAACATGATTATAGAAAAATTTCTAGAATTTTTAACATACTAAAAAGGATTAAGACTAGAGATTCCCTCACTTATTTCTTTCAGAAAATCAGTATTACTAAATTTTCTCAATTGTTTATTAAAAGTATACGGAATTTGAACTTGTAATTTTAATATCTCATCAGTTAAATTACCATGATTCATGATATGTTTGCAAACTTTATCCCATTGCCACTTAGTATGCCACACAACAGGGGTCACAC
The DNA here is from genome assembly GCF_000299155.1 of Elephantulus edwardii. Classification (NCBI taxonomy): domain Eukaryota; kingdom Metazoa; phylum Chordata; class Mammalia; order Macroscelidea; family Macroscelididae; genus Elephantulus; species Elephantulus edwardii. Next base: position 825,289 of record NW_006400191.1, on the reverse strand, counting down.
AAAATTAAGTAGTATTCCAGTCACATTTTTAACATCAATCATCTCTGTAAGTTAGTGATATGATCACCCATCATAAGTACTTCTAAATCAGTTAATCGAGAATTTATTTCAGAATCTATTTGTCTTTGAGATGACCATTATTTTTCAGAATCACTATGCCATTGTTTGACATAATCTATTGTTTGAACTCTTTGATGCAGAGCAACTCCAGCAGTAGCTGCTGTAGCCATTATGGATATGATCCCTAAAACAGCAGCAATTAATACTCCAATGAATCTCTTGCTTCTTTTTAATAACTGATTCACTGGATGCTCTAAAAGCATCATCTCAGGAGATGACTGCCATTTACCACCCAAATTAACAGGAAG
>NW_006400191.1:820592-824821 GCF_000299155.1 Elephantulus edwardii | reverse complement strand
ACCATTGTTTGACATAATCTTCTGTTTGAACACCTTGGTGCAGAGCAAATCCAGCAGTAGCTGCTGTAGCGGTTATAGCTATGATCCCTAAAACAGGGAAAATGAGTGCTCCAATAAACCTCTTGCTTCTTTTAATAACTGATGACTAAGATGCTCTAAAAGCATTATCTCAGGAGATGATGGCCATTTACGACCCAAATTAACAGGAAGTCATAACCCAATTCTAGATCTCTCGATCTCTCTCTAAGAGTATATATATATATATATATACTCTTATTAGGTGGTAGAGAAATAGAAGAATTTAAACAAGTATACAGAGAACATTTGTTGCCCTGTATTCTGAGTCACTTTCCCCCCTTCCATTGTCAGCTTCTTTATCTTAAGTGGGAGTCTCTGCTTTTCTGGTCTCTAGTAGCGTCCCTTCTTTTGTTGTTTCTCTAAGGTCATCAGACTCATCCATTCAATGATTCTATCTTAGTTGAAGTATGGTCTCTTTTGGCTTATCTCAGGGTTTCATGTTTCTGGGTTTCACAGTGTTTCTGTGCTTGTAGAAATATAAGCAACTCTTCGACCCTAATGAATGACAAATCTCTTTCTTCATTAGTTAGAGGATCTCTAATACATCCCCCCCAACACACACACACACACACACACACACACACACACACACTTAGCTCTTTGATTGATTGTAATACCCAGCTGGAGTTTATCTTTTCTCACTGTTGTTGTTGTTGCTTGCAGTTGAGTCAAGCGCAACTCATAGTGACTCTATGAACAAAAGACCTAATGCCTTTCCATAACTATCATCAATTCAAAGTTCATAGAGTTTCCAGAGGTATGTGGTTTAGGAAGCGGATGCCACCTCTGCTTCCAAATCTGTTTTACAACTGGGAGCTACACTAAACACTGTCCACATCGGGAACACATCGGGAAACTGTTCTGGTATTTGATACCCCAATGATACAAGGTTCAGCATCACAGCAACCCAAGTTGCTTCATACTGCTGCACATTGACAAAGAGTGATTTACAAGGTGGAAGAGTGTTCCTCCAGATATAAACAGCATTAGTTTTATTTAGCAGTGGTTAAGTGTTGCCAAGTCGAATATGACTGAGAAGAAGTTTTGCATAAAATACCTGAACACTGTTCTATAACTAACATAATTTCTGTACAGAACTCTGTTCTATAACTAACATCATTTCTGTACACTTATAGAGTTTAGAGAGTTTGTAGAGTTTACAGAGTTTGTAGAGTTTAGAGTGTTTGTAGAGTTTCCAGAGGCATCTAGTTTAGGAAGTGGATGCCACTCCTTCTTCCCAGCATAAATCAATCTGGAAGCTCATCCAAACATTGTACATAATGGGTAACCATTATGGTCATTTACTTAGCAAATATAAATATCATGGATAAGAGGTGTCAAAGGTCTAATGATGACGACTTCAGAGGCATGCCTTCTAGGTGTATAACATTTATAAATTAAAAGAAATTAAATAATGCTTTTTGTAAAATAGTTCGAGGAGATGTTTTTCATTCTATCCCATCTCTCCCCTTTTTGGTTTTTTCAACATAATTTGTTAGGTCAAATTAGCCCTTTCTATCATAACTTGTCCTTGGGGGATGATAAGGAATACTAGTAATATGCTTAATTATCTCTTTTTTTAAAAAAATTCTTCTGTTTATCTTGCAATAACATAATAATAGCATATAGTTTAGCCTGTTGAACAGAAGTCAAGTTACATTTTTTAAAACATTTATTATTAATTTCAATGAAAATTTACAGACTTTGGATTTCCATTCATTCATTGTTGCCCTCTTCTCCCCTCCCAACCCTCCCACCCAGTACACTACCTTCTTAGAAAAGTAAAATTCTTTCATTGTTTTACAATCCCCTCCCCCAGGTCCACTAACCTATGCAGCCTTCACTCTGGACTTCTGTCATGACAAAACTACCTAATCACATATCCCTTTTAAACAGTTTCTCCTTCATCTGTTTCAATGCAGTATACATTATTAAACTCATCTTTCTCAGTCTCCCCCAACCCTGATGTTAGTCCTGTTTTATGACAGTGGCACTATGCAGTATTTATCCTTTTGGACTGAGATACTTCACTTAGCATAATGTCCTCCAGGGTCACCCATTTTGGATAATATTGCATGAGTTCCTTGGTTTTTTTTTTTAAATTTATTTTTTTATTATGTATTTTGTGTGAGTGTACTGTCAAATCACATCTGACTGGTACAGGAGGAGATTGTCCCTCCGTCCCCGGCAGAGCATCTGGTGGATTTGAACTGTGTGCCTCTGGGATTGTAGTTGCAGGTCCTTGCCACTAGGCCACCAGAGCTCCCCTTGAGTTCCTTGTTTTTTAATGCTACATAATATTCTGTTGTGTGAATATACCACAGCTTCTCTATCCTTTCACTTGTTGATGGGCACTTAAGCTGTTTCCAAATTCTTGCTATTGTGAACAAAGCCGCAATAAACATGGTTGTGCATATATCAACTTGGGTGTCAGTTATGGTCTCTTTGGGGTATATTCCCAGTAGTGGAATTGCTGGGTCCATTGGTATCTCTATTTGCAACTTTTTGAGAAAGCACCATACTGCCTTCCACAGTGGTTGCAGCACCATTTTACACTTTCACCAACAGTGAATAAGGGTTCCAGTTTCTCCACAACCTCGCCAGCATTTGTTGGTTGCTGTTCTGTTAAATTTTGCTATTCTGACTGGGGTGAGATGATATCTCATAGTTGTTTTGATTTGCTTCTCCCTTAGAGCTAGAGATTTTGAACATTTTTTCATGTACTTGTTAGCCATCTGAATGTCTTCTTTGGTGAAGTGTCTGTTCATATTCTGTGCCCATTTTTCTATTGGATTATTTACTTTTATCTTTTTGTGCTGAGAAGTCAAGTTAGTTTTAACTACTTTATTATCTTCATTATTAGTATTACCTGTATATCTCATCTTGTTAGCATCTGTATAAGTATCAGTTATAAGGAGATAGGTTTTCACCTTTTTAGATAAAATATAATTATTTCTTTAAATGAACTGTAATTGTTTATTTTGTGGATATGACTTAGAGTGTTTTGTGTGATTTATTCCTTCCCCGCCCTTAACACCATGTTACCCCATTCACAATACAAGCCAAGCACAAGGCCTGGGTTGAGGTGTATATGGGGTATTTCACTCTGCCTCCTCTTTTTATACAGACAGTACCTATGGTAAGCATGAGGAGGCCAATTTATTCCTTTTTAATTAATTTTTTAATTGAAATTCCAGTGAAAGCTTACAGAGACTTTGGAATTCATTTCCTACATTGTTGTACAATTTCCTCCCTGCCCAACCCTCCCCCCAGTTAGCTTTTCTCTTTGAAAAGAAAAAAATTTAAAAATTCTTTCATTATACAACCCCCCCAAAGTCCACTTTACTATGCAGCTTTTATCCTGGACTCTTGTCATGAAAATAATACCTAATCATGTATTCCTCCTAAACAGTTCTCTCCCTCATCTGTTTCAATGCAGTATACATTATCCACTCTTTTCTTAGGTTCTCTCCAGCCCCGATGTCAGTCATGTTTTACAACAGTGGCACTATGCAGTATTTGTCCTTTTGTGACTGAGATATTTCGCTCAGGATAATGTCCTCCAGGGTCACCCATTTTGTATACTATTTCATGAGTTCCTTGTTTTTCAATGCAGCTTAGTATTCCATTGTGTGAATATATGACAGCTTCAATATCCATTCTTTTGTTGATGGGCACATGGGTTGTCTCCAACTCATTGCTATTGTGAACAAAGCAGCAATAAACATGGATGTGCTTGGATGGCAGTTCTGGTTTCTTTAGGGAATATTCCCAGTAGTGGAATTACTGGATCCAATGGTATTTCTATTTCCAACTTTTTGAGAAAGCACTACACTTCCTTCCATAGTGGTTGCACCTTTCACACTCCCACCAACAGTGAATAAGGGTTCCAGTTTCTCCACAACCTCTCTAGCATTTGATGTTTGCTGCTCTGTTGAACTTTGTTATTCTTACTGGGGTGAGATGATATCGCATAGTTGTTTTGATTTGCATCTCTCTTAGAGCTAGGGATTTCAAACATTTCTTCATGTGTTTGTTGGCCATCTGAATGTCTTCTTTGGTGAAGTGTCTGTTCATATCCTCTGCCCATTTTTCTATTGGATGATTTACCTTTATCTTATTGTGGTGCTCAAGCATTTTATAAATTCTAG
>NW_006400191.1:816268-820436 GCF_000299155.1 Elephantulus edwardii | reverse complement strand
AAGTAAAATAAAGACTCCCTCCCTGGTACACAATCCCCCCGCACCCCTCCCACCGCCCCAAGTACATTCCACTATGCAGCCTTAATTGTGGACTGTTATGATAGCCATAATACCATCTATTTTATCCTCTCCTGGTTGTAGGTTTTTCAAGATGCTTTCAAGACTGTTCATTTGTGGATTAGGGCTTTTAGGATTCTTTCAAGCTTTTATCTAATGAAGTTCATAGTCCTTGGTTTTAGTCCTAGGTCCTTGATCCACTATGAGTTGGTTTTTGTATATGGCGTGAGGTGTGGGTCTTGCTTGAGTTTTCTTGCAGGTGGTTTTCCAATTTTGCCAACACTATTTGTTTAAAAGTCTGTCGTTTCCTCACTTAAATGATTTCATCTCTTTGTCAAAAATCATTTGACCATAGGTAGATGGGCTGATTTCTGGATTCTCAATTCTATTCCACTGATTTATGTGTCTGTCATTGTACCATTACCACACTGTCTTGACCACCACGGCAGTGTAGTAGGATTTGAAATTGGGGAGTGAGATGCTTCCTAACTTGTCTCTCTTTTTAAGGAGTGCTTTGCTTATTCAAGGCCTCTTTCCATTTCAAATGAAATTGGATATTGACTTTTCCATCTAGTTAAAGAATGGAATTGGTGTTTGTATTGGGATTGCATTGAACGTTTAAACTGTCTTTGGTGACAATAGTAATTTTCACAATATTGAGTCTTCCTGTCCAAGAGCAAGGTATATTCCCCCATTTCTCCAGGTCTCTTTGTTTCTTGTAGTAATGTTTTGTAATTTTCTTTCAATAGATCCCTTGTGTTTCTAGTTAGATTTACTCCCAAGTATTTAATCATGTGATTAGCTATTGTGATGGATATTGTTTTTCTTAGCTCCCGTTCTGTATTCTCTTTTTCACTGTAGAGAAATCCAATTGAGTTTTGTATGTTGATTCTGATACTTTGTTGAATTGGTCAACTATGTCCAGCAGTTTTCTTGCTGAATCTTTAGGGTTTTCTGCATATAGAGATAATTTAACCTCCTCTTTACCAATCTGGATACTTTTTATTTCCCTCTCTTGACTTATTGTTATCGCTAAGGCTTCCAGTACAATACTGAACAGGAGAGGTGATAGTGGGCATCCTTGCCTAGTTCCTGTTCTTAAAGGGAATGCCTTTAACCTCTCTCCATTAAGAACAATGTTGGCTCTTGGGTTCTTGTATATACTTTTTACTATGTTGAGGAAATTACGGTCTAATCCTGTTTTGTTGAGTGTTTTAATCAGGAAAGGGTGTTGGATTTTTCAAAGGCCTTTTCTGCATCAATTGATAGAATCGTGTGTTTCTTTTGCTTTGTTAATGTGATAAATTACATTGATTGTTTTCTTATGTTGAACCATTCTTGCAAACCTGTTATGAATCTCATTTGATCATGGTGAACTATTCTATTTTTTTTTGTATTGTTGGATTCTATTGGTCAGGATTTTATTAAGGATTTTTGCATCTATATTCATAAGAAGTATTGGCCTATAGTTTTCTATTTTAGTGGTGTTTTTATCTGGCTTTGGTATCAAGGATATGTTTGCTTCATAGAATGAGTCTGGGAGAATTCCATCTTTTTCTATTTTCTGAAATAGTTCGTATAGAATAAGTGACAGTTCTTCTCAGAATGTTTGATAAAATTCACTTGTAAAAGCATCTGGTCCAGGGTTTTTTTTTTTGGCTGGAAGTTGTTTTATTACCTTTCCAAATTCTTCTTTTGTAATGGGTTTGTTCAGGTGTTCAAAATAGGTTTGTCTCAGTTTAGGCGGATTGTGAATTTCTAAGTATTTGTCCATTTCCTCTAGGATTTCATATTTGTTTGAGTGTAGTTTTTAATAATATTCCCTTGTTAGCCTTTTAATTTTATTTGGTTCAGTTGCGACATTGCCCGTTCACCTTTATTCAGATTACTTGTGTTTTTTCCTCCTTTTCCTTTGTTATTTTTGCTATTGGTTGGTCAATTTTATTGACCTTTTGGAATAACCAACTCCTAGTTTTATTGATGGTTTCAATTGCTTTTCTGTTTTCTATTTCATTCCTAATTTTATAATTTCAGGTTTTGTAGAGGGTGTCAGGTTTTCTTGCTGTTCTTTTTTTAATTTGTTGGAGAGGTTGGGTTAGAAATTCAAGTCATTTTCCCCTTCCTTTTAATATGTTTGCTTGTACATTGACCTCTGATTACTGCTTTGGCTGTTTCCCAGAGGTTTTGGTAAGTTGTGTTTTCATTGCCATTTGTTTCAAGAAACTTTTTAATTTCATTTTTTACTTCTTCTAGTACCCACTTATGTTCAAGCAAAGGGTTTTTCATCTTCCAAATTTATGGTTTTTTCTCCTTTATACTCTTGTTATTAATTTCTAATTTAGTAGCTTTGTGGTCTGACAGGATACTTTGTGTTATTTCTATGTTTTTTAGTTTATTGATGCTTCCCTTGTGGCCTAAAATGTGATCTATTCTGGAGAACATTCCATGCACACTGTACTTTTTTGGGGTGCAATTAGCCTATAAATATCTATGAGGTCAAGTAAATTTATTGCATGGTTTAATTCTTCAGCATCTTTGTTGAGTTTCCTTCTGGTAGTTCTATTCTTTTTTTGAGTGGTGTGTTGAAGTCTACAACTACTATAATGATGTTGTCTATTTCCCTTTTCAGTTTTGTTAATGTTTGTTTTATATATATTGCAGGTCTTTCATTTGGTGCATAGATATTTATTTTTGTTATGTCCTCTTGTTATATTGACCTTTTAAGCATTATGCAGTGACCCTTGTCCTTTGTGATGGTTTTTGCATTGAAATTTGTTTTATCAGAGATTAATGTTGCTACTCCTGCTTTTCTCTGGCTGCCATTTGCTTTGCACATTTTCCCCCACCCTTTTATTTCTAGTCTTTCTTTATCTTCACTTTTGAGGTGTGTCTCTTGTAGACAGCATATTGACGGATTTTGGAGAAATGATGAAAGTTATACAACTGTTCATGTCTTTCATTCATAATGTCATTATAAGTTGTCTATGACTCGATGACACTTAACAACAATGACAACAACTTTTTTTCCTCTTCGGTGGTGCATTTAAACCATTCACATTCAGTGTGATTATTGAGAGGCAAGATTTTATTGCTATCATTTTGTTGAGTTCTTTTTGGTATTGTTTCTATTTACTTTGGTCCATCCTGATTTCTGTGGCACCTCTGTAAGAAGGACGTCTCTTATTGTTTCCTGCAACACTGGTCTTGTTTTTACAAACTCCCTTAGGTTCTATTTTTCTGGGAAGACCTTGATCACTCCTTCCTATTTGATGGACAATTTTGCTGGGTACAATATTCCAAAGGAAGTGGGGAGAGGAAGCAGCCATGTTCTTCCTGGTTGGCTCCTCTCAGGGTTTCTGTGACTTGTCTTAGCCAGAGGGAGCATGGTGGTGCGAGCACAGGAATTATGGCAAGCTTTTGGAGTCGAGTGCTTTTCTGGGCTTGTGTTTGACGTGCAGGTTTGCTCTGCCCCCAGGAGCGAGACAAGCCAGACTTGGCAGGAGGCGCCTTTCAGCCCCAAAGGGCCTGAGGGCCATTTTCCTGTCAAACATTCTTCTAGGTACTATAGCACTGGTCTGTGCATTGCTGTACAGAGGTAACTCGTGGTTGCTGTGATGCTGAACACTGTGACAGTGATGTGCCAAACGTGGTAACGGGTACCCATGGTGGACAGTGTTGGCTGGAGCTTCCCGACTAAAACAAGCCTGGAAGCAGGAGCGGCATCCATTTCTGAAATGGCTTGCCTCCGGAAACTCTATGTATGAACAGTGCTCAGGCCTTTTGTTCATAGGGTCGCTATGAGTCATCTATGACTCGATGACACCTAACAACACAACAACAACAATATGCTTGGTTGACAGTTATTTTCTTTGATGGTTCAATATTTGTCATTCCTCTGTCTTCTTGCTCACATGGTTTCTGCTGAGAAACTGGCACTTAATCTTATCTGGTCTCTCCCTCGCTGCTTTCAGAATTTTCTCCTTATCTTTGGTTGTGGCAAATTTGACTATGGTATGCGTTTTTGGCATATGCTATATGTGTTTTCTTTTGGGATCTGTTCTATATGGTGTTCGCACAACTTCTTTTTTTAAATTTAGTTTGTTTATTTTTC
>NW_006400191.1:795881-814143 GCF_000299155.1 Elephantulus edwardii | reverse complement strand
TTCCCGTCTCTCCACAACCTCGCCAGCATTTGTTGCTTGCTGTTCTGTTAAATTTTGCTAGTCTTACTGGAGTGAGATGATATCTCATGGTTGTCACGCACAACTTCTTGAATATATATTCTCTCATTCTTCATTATACCTAGGAAGTTTTCCTCTAGTAATTCTTCCACAACTTTTTCGGTGCTTTTACTTGCTTCTTCTTGTTCTGGGATTCCAATGATGCACATGTTACTTCGCTTGATGGTGTCCCACATTATTCTTAGGTTTTCTTCTTTTTCCTTCTTGTTTGATTCTGTTTTTTGCTCTAGCAGATCAGTGGTGACAATTCTATCTCCTATTTCACTGATTCTGTGTTCCATCTCTTCAACTCTGTTCATGTGTCCCTCTGTCATGTTGAAAGCATCTGAAATATTGGACCTCATATTTTGGATTGCTGTTTCTTCGTTTTGGTTTTTTTTTCCCCCCAGAGCCTCTAATGCCTCATTTGGTTTATCTGCTTTGTTTTGAATTGTTTTATTAAGCTTCTCCTGGTTTTTGCTTGCAGTGTCTTACAATTCTTCAAGTTTGTTTTACACCCATTGAAAATATTAAATCATTGTTCTTTTAAATTGTGTGTCAGAAAGTTCCATCAGACTTTTTAGCTTCAGAAAATCCATTGATACTGTGAAATCCATTGATATTGTCATTTTTTGGGGGTGACATATTGCTTAGGGCTTATGTAGGGGTTGAGGTAGCCTGCTTCTTTTTATTTGAAGGGTTTTCCCAGTATGCAGTTGTTTTATTTCCTTGACCTGACAGCATACATTCATACAAGAACCTGCAACTGACAGAACCAACACAAAAATTTCCCCCAACAGGAAGGACCCTTTTCATTAGCAGAAATGATTGAAATGTCATGTTTGAGTGCACTTCCTGCTCCCCACCCCCACCCGGTAGCCTGCTTCTTATGTGACGTTGATGTGGTAGAGTTTTTTATGCCTGAGGTGATGATAGGTTCTTAATCTGAAGTCACTGCTCCAGAAGAGGGTGGGTCAGTTAGCCTACCTGTGTCCTTTCTGAACTTCTGATCCAAGGGAAGTTTCATTTCTGGACCTGTGAAAGCAGCCTCTTCTATTCATAACTGTTGCAGACCAGAGCTTTCTGGACTAAAGATAGTTAGCTGACTGTACATGAAGAGGTACAAGGCAGAGCGCTGGGCAGGCACAGACACCAAGCAGGCATAGGCTCCAAGCAGGCAAGGGCATTCGATGGGCAAGGGGTGCTGGGCATACATACAGACTCTAATTGACCATGTGCAGAGACCTTCCTCAAATTCCAACTGTCAGGCCTGCATCCAGCTTCACTCTGGTCTAGCTTTGCTCTGGTCCAGTTTCACTCTGTCTTCGCTCTGCTCTAGCTTCACTCTGGTCAGGCTTTGCTCTGGTTTGTCTTTGCTCTCATCAGGCTTCTGAATTAGAAATTTTTCCAAAGTATTTAGAAAAAGCAGTTTGCTAATTTTCAGAAAATTTCCATAAATTATTAATTTGGGAAGTAATGGACTATAATTTCAAATGGATCAGATGCCAATAATTTTCTTAGCCATAGTCACTTTTTTCAATGTAAATAACTAATTTTTTAATTGTATTTATTTCCTTAAAATAACCATTTTATTACTTTCTTCTTATATAAAATACCAGTAGGAGGATTCATAGAATGAGTATTTATTAATATAACAGGGTTTTTCGTGTCTTTATGTCTTAATTGGGCATCATTAATTCTTTGTTCTGTAATTTGTGTTATTTTTCCCCTTTAGGAGTTATATATCAGCTGATCCTTCTAATAATTTAGAAAGATTTTGTAATTGTTATGTTGGTATACCTAAATGAGGCCTTAGCCAATTAATATCTTCTAATAATTTTGAAAGTCATTCAAAGTTTTAAAGTATCCCATCTAATTTGAATCTTTTGTGTAATTCTTTTTGTTCTTCATAATATAGACCCCAAATATTTATAAAGTTCACTAAGTTGAACTTTTTCAGGAGCTATTTGCAATCCATATTCCTTTAAATTTGTGGAGCTTCTTTAAATAGTAATTGCAATTGGTCATTGTCTGAATGTGAGAATAAAATATCATCCATATAATGAATAATAGATGCTTTTGGAAATCTTTTTTCTTAAAATCTCTAAAGGTTGAGTAACAAAATGACCAGACTATTCAATATTCTCTGGGGTAACACTTTTCATTCATATTTTTAGCATGTTTATGATTATTAATATCAGGGATAATAAAAGCAAATTTTTCTCAATCACTAGGTTGTAATGGAATGGTAAAAAAACAATTTTTAAGCTCAATTATAATAATATGCCATCCTTCTGGGATCATAGAAGGTAAAGGAAGACCTTGCTGTAAGGGCCCCATAGGCTGTATGACCTTATTAATTTTTTCTCAAATCATTTAACATTCTCCATTTACCTGATTTCTTTTTTGTTACAAACACTGGAGAATTCCAGGGACTGGTTGACTATCCAATATGCCCTGCCAGGAATTGTTCTTTAGTTAATTGTATTAAGCCTTCTAGCTTTTCCTTTGTTAAGAGCCACTGTTCAACCCCTATCAGCTTGTCAGTTAACCAAGGTAATGGAAGGGCAAAGTGTAGAACAGCAGCCCTCATTATAAATTTGGATAGCCTAATCCTCTGGTACTATAATTAACTTTTGCTTCTTTGAATCATATGATCCCTTGTTGTTTCTTTCCTAATCCTTTACCAGGGAGATAGCTCATGTTTAACATCATATCCTTAGCCTGCTCTGATATTGTAGGAATTTGCAACGTGACTCCCCATTGAACCAGCAAATCTGTTCTCCATAAAGTAACTGCAGTATCTGCAATGAAAGGCTGTAAATTTGTTTTCTGTCCTTCAGGTCCTTTACATATATATATTTTTTTCTCCTGTAATAGTTTTTATTCCTGTAAAAGTAACAGAGGTATCTTTTAATTGCAATTCACTAAGCCAATGATGAATAGCAATAATAGATATATCAGCGCCAGTATCAACTAATCCTTGAATTTAATATCCTTCTAATTTTACAGTCATTTGAGAATGGGTATCATTAATGACAGTATTCCAATAGATATTAGTCCCAGTACTACCAAACCCTCAAGTAAATATCATTATAATTATCTCCCCATTACAATCTGCATCTATCACTCTAATATGCACAAATATTCCTTTACTTATTAAACTACTACTTCCTATAATTCATCTTACAGTATTTTCAGGGATCTTACATCTATAGGACAGCTTCTGCTCACTGGATATTGAAGATAATTCTCTTGTTTTAAAGCTCTTACTCACTTCCTTGTTAGGGGCCACTGCTCTACCCTGCGCCTGTTCTTGGAGGCATCCCTCTGTTATAATGAACATGGAACTTATGCTCGGGGGAAAGTGCTTTGTTTCTTAGAATTTTAGAAAGTCTAACTTTTGGGGTTTGGGGGTTTAAGGTAGTCAATCGAGAGTACTCGGCTTCTGTGGAGCATTTTTTAAAGTAATTTTTTTCTTTACATCTACTCTGGGAGCAAAATTGTATTTTTTTTTCTCAAGAGATACTGTCTACAGAGGAAGGAACTGGTAGCAATTTGAGGCATTAGAAATCACAGAAGCCCAGAAAGATTGACATATAGGCCATCACATCAAGGACTAGATAGGGAAGATTGATGTTGAATGGAGTAGGTGGGAGTAGATGTAAATGCTGGTGGAGCAGGGAAAAGGGTGGCTCAAAACACACCTGGCAAGAACAACCAGAAATTCTGCTGAGTGAACAAACTCAGTCCCATAAGGACAAATACTGTATAAAAACATTATTGTAGAATGAGTATGAGGACCCAAAGGGGGGGGAAGGTGGAAGCAGAGGAGTGAGGATGTGGACTTAATCATGGGGTCACACAATTTGATTGGTGGGGGATAAGGGAGTTGGGAAGGAACTGGTGTGAAAACAATGTATTCAAATTTTGTAAATAAACTTGTATAATAAAAAATTAAAAAAACAAACCATAACTTCCACCTGGGCAGATACACGTACACTCATGTTTATTGCAAATTTGTTCAAAATAGCAAAGAGTTGGAAACAACCTAAGTGTCCATCAACAAAGGAATAGATAGAGAAGCTCTGGTATATTCACACAATGGAGTACTAAGGTGCATTGAAAAACAGGGAACTCATGAAATATTGTTCAAAATGGGTGACCCTAGAAGACATTATGCTGAGCGAAATATCTCAGTCACAGAACGGGACTGACATCAGGGTTGGGGTGCGACTGAGAAAATTTGGATAAATTATGTATACTGAATTGAAACAGATGAGGGAGAGAACAGTTTAAAAACAATATATGATTGGGTATTATGGTTATGACAAGAGTCCAGAATGAAGGTTGCATAGTGGAGTGTACTGGGGGTGGGGAGATTGTATACCAATGAAGGATTTTTTTCCTTTTCCTTTTCAAAGAGAAGAGCAAACTGGAAGGGAGGCGTGGGCAAGGAGAAAAATGCAACAATGAAAGAATGGAAATCCAAAATCTCTGTAAATGTTCATTAAAATTAATAAAATAAATAAAAAAAAGAAACAACCCAGAAATTTATGGTATAGAGGACTAAAAATCCACGTTGAGGGCACTGATTGTAAGAGAGGGCTCGCTCTTTGTTGCTATGGAGCTAGATTCTAGCTACTTACCAGCATTTGTAGCCCCAGCAAACCTCATCTGCATGAAGATATTCATAAAGTATCTATCATCCTTTTGTTTGTGTTTACTTATCATTGTGTCTATGTTGTTGCTTGTAACACTCAAGTTATTAGATTTAGGAATCTTACACTGGCATGACTTCATTAATACAATAAAGAAATTCTATCCACAAAAAAACAAAACAAAACAAAAAAACCACCTGACAAGAGTGGGAACAACACAAAATCTATTGGTTTTTTCTACTTCTGGGAAATATTTTTAATCTGCTCTTCTCTGTAAAATGATTGTCTATCAGATAATGTTCCAAATCTGAGCAATCAAATTAAGACAGACTAGGAAGAAGGATTTGCCATCCACTTCTGAAATAGCAGGCTTTTGAAAATCCTATGTACAACAGAGCACACTTAGACTAGCAGATATGGCAACTGAGGCTGAGCCCTCAAGTATGGAAACACGTAGGAGGAGGAATAGCTGTAAGCAGTCACTAGTGATTAGAACAAGGAATGTGAGAACAATGAATATAGGAAAAGTGGATATTATTAAGAAAGAAATGGAATGTATAAATATTGATACACTAGCTATTGGTGAAATGAGATGGACTGGCATGGGATATTTTTAGTCAGATGATCATATGATCTACTACACTGGGGATGAAAAGGTGAGGAAAAATGGTGTTGCTTTCATAGTTAAAAAAGTCATTTCTAGATGTTGTGAGTGACAGGACTCAAGGTTAGCCACAATTTGATGTAATCCACACAGTAAAATACCTTTGCATAGTCAATGAACCACAGATAGATATCCCTCTGGTATTCTTTGATTTCTACCAAGATCCATCTGACATTAGCGATAATGTCTCTAGTGTCACCGACCTCTTCTAAACCCAGCTTGTATTTCTGGTGGTTCTCTGTCAATGTACTGTTCCAGTTGTTTCTAGATAATCTTCAGCAGGATTTTGCAAGTGTGTGATATTAGTGATTGTTGTTGTTATGTGCCATCTAGTCGTTTGCGACTCATAACGACCCTATGTACAAGAGCCCTAAACACCATTCTATCCTGTGCCAACCTCGCAGTCTCAAACACATTCATTCCGATTACTCCACTCACAGAATCAATCCATCTCATCGAGGGTCTTCTTCTCCTGCGCCGTCCATCCACTCTTCCAAACATGATGTCCCTCTCCAAGGACCAGTCCCTCCTTGCAACATGCCCAAAGTATGTCAGACGAAGCTTCAGAATCCTTGACTCCAGGGAGCATTCTGGCTTCACCCTCTCCAGGACAAACCTGTTTGTTCTCCTAGCAGTCCATGGTATATTCAATACTCTTCTCCAGCACCACAGCTCAAAGGCATCAATTCTCTTTCTATTATCCCTATTCACTGTCCAACTCTCTGATGCATAGCACATAATTGCAAAGACTATAGCCTGGATCAGGCGCACCTTAGTCTCCAGCCTGACGTCATTACTCTTCAGTACTCTTGAGAGGTCCCTCACAGCTGACTTTCCCAATGCCATTCGTCTCCTGATTTCCTGGCTGCTGTTACCAGGAGTGTTGACTGTGGTGCCAAGCAAACTAAAACTGTTAACTATCTCAATCTCTTCACCATCCATACTGATGCTGCCAATTGGGCCAGTGATATTAGTGATATTGTTTTTGATAATTTCCACACTCTATTGGGTCACCTATGGGAATAAATATGGATCTCTTCCAGCCAAGTAGTTTTCCTCCAGATTTTTTTTTAACAAATCCATAGTTTTATTTGCTTTTAAGTAAGTTTAAATCCTTGAGGGATACAACATTACATGGATTCTGTGTCCAATGGCCTTAGCAGGATGGTTGCTCCAAAACTTGGCCTGAACCATGCCACTGTTTCCATGGGCATGAGTTATACTGAGTTTTTATATATGAGTTGTGTTGGGTTTGCCACCAGGAGTCACTGTATTATTTTTTGCTTTCTAAACATAAGCACAACTCTTGCCTAAATAGAATTCATTTCATCTTGGGCATAAACACCTTCAATTTTAAGAAGAGCTGTGCTCTCCCTCTGGTTCTGGAGACCTCATTTATAGCCAGCAAAAGTGGCTTTGCACCAAAGCCTTGTGGTTTAGAAGTCCTGCTTCCAGGAGGCCTTCACGGGGTTCAAGATAGCAGGAAAAACTCCTCCAGATTTCTTTACACAACTTGGTGAGCACTGAAGAAGATCTGAAGCGCTTGCTGCAGAAAATCAAAGACTATAGTCTTCAATATGGATTGAAGCTCAACACTAAGAAGACAAAGATTATATGCTGTTTAAAAAGGATATATGGGGCAGTAGAGGGAGGGAAGATGGCGGAGGTGGGGGAGATAATCGAGGGCTGCCGCCTGCCCGTCCTGCGGCGGAACCAGGACAACGAGGATGAGTGACCTCTGGCCGAGATCCTCAGTGTGAAGGACATCAGTGGCCGAAAGCTTTTTTACGTCCATTAACACTCACTTCAACAAATGAATGGGTGACCCATGAGCGGCTAGACTTAAAGAAGATCCAGTTTCCCAAGAAAGAGGCCAAAACTCCTATCAAGAACGGCCTTCCTGGGTTCCGTCCCAGCTCTCCAGAGAGAGAGGTGAAACGGAAGGTGGAGGTTGTTTCTCCTGCAACTCCGGTGCCCAACGAGACAGCCCCAGCCTCAGTTTTCCCTCAGAATGGATCAGCCCGGAGGGCAGTGGCTGCACAGCCAGGTCGGAAGCGGAAATCGAATTGCTTGGGCACTGATGAGCACTCCCAGGACAGCTCCGATGGAATCCCATCAGCGCCACGCATGACTGGCAGCCTGGTGTCCGACTGGAGTCACGACGACATTGTCACCTGGATGAAAAACATTGAGTGCATCGAGCTGGGCCGGCACTGCCTGAAGCCGTGGTACTTCTCCCCGTACCCACAGGAGCTCACTACGCTGCCCATCCTCTACCTCTGCGAGTTCTGTCTCAAGTATGGCCGCAGTCTCAAGTGTCTGCAGCGTCACCTGACCAAGTGTGACCTGCGGCATCCCCCAGGCAACGAGATTTACCGCAAGGGCACCATCTCCTTCTTTGAGATTGATGGCCGCAAGAACAAGAGTTATTCCCAGAACCTGTGTCTTTTGGCCAAGTATTTCCTTGACCACAAGACGCTGTACTATGACACAGACCCCTTCCTTTTCTACGTCATGACGGAGTATGATAGCAAAGGTTTCCACATTGTCAGCTACTTCTCCAAGGAAAAGGAGTCGACGGAAGACTACAACGTGGCCTGCATCCTGACCCTGCCTCCCTATCAGCGCCGGGGATACAGCAAGCTGCTGATTGAGTTCAGCTATGAGCTTTCCAAGGTGGAAGGGAAAACGGGGACTCCTGAAAAGCCCCTCTCAGATCTTGGCCTCCTGTCCTATCGAAGCTACTGGTCCCAGACCATCCTGGAGATCCTGATGGGACTGAAGTCAGAGAGCGGGGAGTGGCCGCAGATCACTATCAATGAGATCAGCGAGATCACCAGCATCAAGAAGGAGGATGTCATCTCTACTCTGCAGTACCTCAACCTCATCAACTATTACAAGGGACAGTATATCCTCACACTGTCGGAGGACATCGTGGACGGCCACGAACGGGCTATGCTCAAGCGGCTGCTCAGGATTGACTCCAAGTGTCTGCACTTCACTCCCAAGGACTGGAGCAAGTGGGGAAAGTGGTGATCGAGCCATGCCACAGAGCTGTTAGCGGAGTCGAAGAACCGGGTGACGGCACAGCCACCCCACCAACCAGACAGGGGTGTGAGGACTGCTCAAGCAGGAGAGGGCAGGTCCAGGAGGACCACTGGTGCCAGCACCAGAGCCAGCTCAGGGCCCAGGCCCTGCCAGTCAGCTGGCCTCAGGCCCAGGCCTGCTCCAGACCAGGCCAAAACAGGGACCAACTGGCAGGAGCTGGCAGCCGTGTACAGTGGGGGGTGGGGGGGGCTGGGGCGCTGCGCAAGGAGGACGGAATGGCTGTGAAACAGTCTTTTGTAAAGTAGGAGCTGGGGGGGGGGGACCGGCTATAGAATTCTGGCCTTCCTTGCTCCCATCCCCCCAATAAATCATATAGGCCAGGAAAAAAAAAGGATATATAATTAGGTGTTATTGTCATGATAGGAATCCAGAACGAAGGCTGCATAGTATTGTGGACTTGGGAGGAAGGATTGTATAACAATGAAAGACTTTTATTTTTCAAAGAGAAGAGCGAACTGGGGAGGTGGGAGGTTGGGCAGGGAGAAAAGTGCAACAATGAATGAATGGAAATCCGAAGTCTGTAAACTTTCGTTAAAATTAATAAAAACAAAAGTAAATACACACACACACACACACACAGAAGGCGACAAAGATTCACCATTGGGCCAATTGGCAGCACCATTATTGATGGAGAAGAGATTGAGGTGAGGTTATCAACAATTACAACTTGCTCAGCTCCACAATCAACACTCCTAAGACCAGCAGTCAGGAAATCAAAAGATGAATTACATTGGGAAAATCCGCTGTCAGGAACCTCTCCAGAGTACTGAAAAGCAGGTGCACCTAATCAATTACTTGGTATGCATTGAAGAGCTGGACAATGATTAAGGATGGCAAAAGAAGAATCTATGCCTTTGAGTTGAGGTGCTGGGTAGGAGTCTTGTACATACCATGGACTACCAAGAAAACAAATAGATCTGTCTTGGAGATGACACTGATTCTCTCCTTGGCGGCTTAGAATTTTAGAATTTTGAAGCTCCGTCTTACATACTTTGGGCACATGGCCAGGAGAGACCAGTCCTTGGAGAAGGACATCATGCTTGGAAGGGTGGAAGGACAGCTCAGGAGAGGAAGACCTTGATGTGATGGATTGATACTGTAACTGGGGCAATGGGGGTTGGTGTGTCAGAATTAATTAGACTGGCTTAGGACAGGGTAGAGTTCAGAGCTGATGTACATAGGGTCACTATGGATCATGGGCAATTCGACAGCACATGACAACAACAAAAGCAACAATAACATATGAACAGAAACAGCAATATTCATAAAGTTAAACAAACAAAAACCTTAACACATAAATCTTTAAAAAGAGATAAAGGTTTCTACTTCAAACTCCACCTTCAGGTGATTTTACCAACACATGTTCATGTGACCTGGGGCATGTGCCCTGTCTCAGGCCAAAAACTGCTTCTTCTTCCATTTAACTCAAACCCCTAATTTCTTACAAAATCCCATATTTCCATAAGTCTGGAGTCATTGGAAGAAGAAGGTCTCAGTTTCCCCAGGCTTTGCCCCTAGGCCTGACCATTCCTTGAGAAAAACCTGATAATGTTTATGACCTGATAAGGTGACTAGATGACTAGATCCTAAGTCCCAGGGCCTAATCACACACTGACAGGAGCCCTGTTTCCAAATTCTGATGCAAACTACCATCCCCTCAAGTCTCCCCAATAGCCCCTATAAAAAGAAACTGTCTTTGTCTGCCTGTGTGCCATCTGATCCTCTCTGCAAGTGGTCACCTGGCATCCCTCTCAGACTGTATGATAAAGGCCTTTTCTCTAGTTGGGACCAGTTCCTTTCTTTCTCCCTTTCTCAACTCTTTTTTTTCTATCTAACAGCCACCACTTCTGACACCAACTGTAAAAAGAGCAAAGGCCATGGGGAGCACCATATGTGACCTTTACTACCTTTCCAGGAGGGAATTATCCCTGCCCACAGCATCAATAACACAGAACCAATACCCATGAGGGCAGACATATCCCCCATACTCCCATACCTCTTTATACTTCTCTCAATACCAAACTTACTGCTTGGCTGGGTCCAAAATCTGTTGTGATAGCTTACAGACCACATAGAATCATATTGTTGTTGTTATGTGTCATTGAATCCCTTGTGACTCATAGTGACCCTATGTACAACAGCTCTGAACCCTGCTCTATCCTGAGCCAACCTTACTGTCTCTGACACACTGACCTTCATTACCCCAGTCACTGAGTCAATCCATCTCATCCTGCGCTGTCCCTCTCCCAAGCATGATGCCCCTCTTCAAGAACTGGTCTCTCCTCGCAACATGCCCAAAGTATGTCAGACAGAACTTTAGAATCCTTGCCTCCAAGGAGCAACCTGGTTTCACTCTCTTCAAGACAAACCTATTTGTTCTCCTAGCAGTCCATGGTATATTCAACACTCTTCTCCAGCACCACAGCTCAAAGGCATCAATTCTCCTTCTATCATCCCTATTCACATCCCTATTGTTCAACAATTTCCACACTCTCTCTGGTCACCTTTCTTTGGAATAAAGAACACATGGATCTCTTCTGGTCAGTTGGCCAGGTGATTGTCCTTCAGATTTCTAAAAATAGAACCATTAGGGGAGTTAAAAGGTTATAATTCAGATTAATAACAAATTCAGTCAAGACAGTCACTGAAATGTGCCTGCAGGCACTTCAGCTTTGAGCCTCTAAGTATTCCCAAGTTCTCAGTCTTGCTGATATTAGCTTCTCTCCCAAAGTCCCATTGTTAGATAGCAAGAGAGATGAGAGAGAAAACAAGATGTTCCCAAGTAAGGAACAGGCTTTTATTAAGCAGACTTGAAAGGGACACCAGAGAATATCAGAAAGGAGTGCAGGCAAACAAAGGCTGTTTCTTTTTATAGGGGCTGTTAAGGAGATTAAGAGGGGATGATGGTAGTTTGCTCAGGGTATTGAGGTCTGAGGTCAGGATGTGATCAAGTCCAGGGCCTTGTCAGGATATGGTCAGGACTTATCAAGACATGGTTAGGCCTGGGGCTAAGTGTAATTCTCCAGTTCAAGTTTCACTGTTGCTGTCATCTCAAAGTGAAGCGTATCTTACATGTCACTGGGTTTGGGGAGATCTATCATCTCTAGCTGAGGGAAGACTTCCATTTCTTTTTTTTTTTGGGGGGGGGAATTCCTTCCGGTGGGAGAAAAATTCCTATTCTCTCCAGCTGTTGTTGTGTGCCTAGATTTGGAACCCACCCACAGCTGACCCTCTAGCAGGTTTTCAGATTGCCCATCCTTCTCCTGTGGAGCAGCTGGTGGCATCCAATCTCACAGTTCAATTTATTGGCAAGACTAGCCAATCCTCTTGTAGATTGTTGAAACCAGCCAATTCCCCTGTGGAATAGTAAATAGCTAAACCATTTGGGGATAAGCCAACATCCCTCACTTGCATAGTCCTGCTCCCCCACATAGTAATTTACACTAGAAAAGCCATATTGAGAGACAAACTCTACAGAGTTTCACCATCCTTGTCTCTAAGAGGCACTTTGGCTGTACTTTCTCCAATACAAGCTTATTTGTTCTTTTGATAGTCTGGCTATTCAGTACTCTTCTCCAACACCACAATTCAAAAGACAGAGTCTCCTTATTCTTTCTTATTCATAGTCAAACTTACAGATGCACAGGAAGCAATTGAAAAATACCATGACTTGGATCAATGTTACCTTAGTCTTCAAACTGAAATGAGAATACTTTGCTTTGAAATTTTCTGTTCCGTTTTCTTTGTTTAATACTCTTTTTAAAAAATTATTATTTGTGTGTGTGTACCATCAAATCAGATCTGACTGGTACAGAAGATTGCCCCTCCTTCTCCAGCAAAGCCTCTGGTGGATTTGAACCACACACCTCTGGGATTGCAGTGCAGCTTCTTGCCACTAGGCCACCAGAGCTCCCTCTCTGCTTAGTTTTCTTACCTCAGCTTTCCTTCCCACTTTTAGGTTTCTTTTCATTCCAATGCTAATTTCAGAGTCTCTTCTCACATCCATCTTAATCTTTTCTTTTTCCTGTCTTTGTAATGACATTTATGGTTTCTTCATGTATGACATCCTTGCTGTCATTCCACACCTCAACTGGTCTGGTCTTAGGTCATTAGTGTTCATTGTGTCAAGTCTATTCTTCAAATGGTTTTAAATTTTAAATAGGATATTATCAAGGTCATATTTTGGTTCTAACGACTTATTTTAGTTTTCATCAGCTGCAGTTTGAACTTGCATGTCAATCAGTCTCTAGACTGGTTTTGACTGCTGATACTGAGCTTCTCTAATTTCTCTATCCACAGATGTTGTCCATATGATTCCTGTGTAGCCTTTCAGATTCATGTGTATAGCCCCTGTTTGTATTTTTAAAAATTATTTGTAATTAATAAATCATAGATTGTAAACAATTATATAATTTAATTTTCAGCATCATTGTTGTCACCAAGGCCATATTTTCCAACTATCAACAAATAGTTGACTTCTTTTGTGATTCCAACTTTTTTTAAGAATATTTTGAAAACAGCTAACTCATTAGAAGAGATCCATATTTGTGCCTGTTCCCCAAAATGATGATCCAACAGACTATGGAAATGACCAACCAATATCATTAACATCATGTACAAGTAAAATCTTACAGAAGAGTATTTTTAAAAATGTCTAGAACAGTACATTATCAGAGAATTATCAGAAAGTCAAACTGGATTTGGAGGAGGTTGTGGCACCGGGTATATCCTGCTGATGTCAAATGGATCTTGGTTGAAACCAGATAATATTAGAAGGATATTTACTTGTGTTTTGTTGATTATTAAAAGGCATTTGACTATGTAGTTTATAACAAATTATGATTACCATTGAGGAGAATAGGAATCCCACTACATTTAATTATGCTCATGAAAAACTTAGACAAGGAAGCAAGCATCTGAACAGGAAAAGGGAACAGTGTCTTGTTTAAAATCAGGAAAGGTGTGTATCAGGGTTGTATCCATTCTCAATATTTATTCAATCTGTAGGGCGCTTTGGTGGCCTACAAGTAAGAAGTTGTGCTACAATCTCAAAGACTTGGTTCAAATCCACCAGTTGCTTTGCGGGAGAAAAATGGGCAATTAATTACTGCCTCTGAAAACCTGTTGGAGGGTCATCTATGGATTGGTTCCAACTCGATGGTTACACAAGAACAATAACAATAACATTCAACCTATATTTTTTGAGCAAATTACTAAAAAAGCTGAACATAGTAGAATGTGGTGTTAAAATTAAAAGAAGACTTATTAGCAACTATGCAGTTGAAACATCCTTGATTCCAAAAACTGAGGAAGACTTGATACATTGCAGCATATCAAAGACTACAGCCTTCAATATGGGTTACATCTCAACATCAAGAAAACAAAAATCTTCATCACAGAATGAATAGGAAAAATCACACTAGATGGAGAGAAGATTGAAGTGGTCAATCATTTCATTTTACTTGGGTCTACAATCAACACTTATGGTAGTAGTAGTCAAGAAATCAAAATAGCTATTGCATTGGGGAAATCTCCTGCCAAGGATCTCTCCAAAGTTCTAAAAAACTTTTTTTAAAAATGTCTATCTGTGCTTCATAGGTACATAGGTTTTCATGTGAACCGCAGTCAACACTCTTGGTACCAATAGCCAGGAAATTAAAAGGCACATTGCCATGGGAAAATCTGCTGTTAGGGACCTCTCCAGAGTACTGAAGAGCAATGGTGTCTCTCTGGAGACTAAGGTGCTTCTGATACAGGCCATGGTCTTTGCAATCACTTGTTATGCATCAGAGAGTTGGACAATGACTAGGGAGGATAGAAGGAGAATTGATGCCTTTGAGCTGTGGTGCTGGAGAAGAGTATTGAGTGTATCATGGACTGCTAGGAAAACAAACAGATTCATCCTGGAAAGGGTTAAACCGGGTGGCTCCCTAGAGGCAAGGATTCTGAGGCTCCATCTAACATTCTTTGGACATGTTGTGAGGAAAGCCCGGTCCTTGGAAAAGGACATCATGCTTGGGAGGGTGGAGGGACAGCGTAGGAGGGGAAGGAAGGCCCTCTATGAGGTGGATTGATTCAGTGACTGGGATAATCGGGATGGAAGTGTCAGAGACAGTGCGATTGGTACAGGACAGAGCAGTTTAGGGCTGTTGTACATAGGGTCGCTATGAGTCGCAAGCGACTCGACAGCACATAACAACAACAACAACAGGGTCCGATAACCTCAGGCCTCATGCTCCCTTCCTTCCAGTTTCTGCTCTTGAATTTTAAACATACTGTTCTGTCATATTTAAAAAGCTGACTAGAACTCATATTTTCTTGAATACACATTCTATCATATTTCCCCCCCCCCCTCTAGCTGGTTATTATCATAGTATCATGACATGGCAAACACTTGCATACAAAGAACTGCTTCTTAGGGTTCTCAAGGCTGTGACCTTTCAGAAAGAGATGTCTTCTGATGTGCTACTGGTTGGATTTGGACTGTCAACATTTCAGTTAGTTGGTAGTCAAAGTGTTTAGCTATTCGTGGTATCCAATAACTTCCCTCCAAGTGATAAGCAACAAAGATTTTTAGCTTTCGACTCTTCCCTTTTCACCTCCCACTTTTTTTACTTCACTCTGGCTTCTACTCCAACATTTTACTGAAATCACATTTACCAAGGTCTCTCATTAAGTCTCTTTGACATTAAATCTGGTAAACACTTCACATCAGCAGAGAACTGCCAGAAGTCCAGGCTGGGTTTAGAAGGGGTCGTGGTACTAGGGATATTGTAGCTAATGTTAGATGGATCTTGGCTGAAAGCAGAGAGTGCTGGAGGAATGTCTATCTGTTTCATTGATTATGCAAAGGCGTTTGACTGTATGGATCATAACAAACTGTGGCTTGGAATACCAGAACACTTGACCGTGCTAATGTGAAACCTATACTTGGACCAAGAGGCAGTCGTCAGAACAGAGCAAGGAAACACTGCATGGTTCAAAATTGGGAAGGGCGTACGCCAGGAATGTGTCCTGTCTCCATACCTTTTCAACCTGTATGTAGAACAGATCATCCAGGAGGCTGGGCTCTATGAGGAGAAATGCGGCATCACGATTGGTGAAAGATCTATCAACAATCTGTGTTGTGCAGATGACACAACCCTGCTTGCTGAAACTGAGGAGGACCTGAAGTGCTTGCTCCAGAGAGGGTCAAGGACGGCAGCCTCCAATATGGATTGAGGCTCAATGTCAAGAAGACAAAGCTTCTCACCATTGGGCCAATTGGCAGCATCAGGATGGATGGTGAAGAGATTGAGATTGTTCACAGCTTTAGTTTGCTTGGCTCCACAGTCAACACTCTTGGCACCAGCAGCCAGGAAATTAAAAGACGTATTGCGATGGGAAAATCTGCTGTTAGGGACCTCTCCAAAGTACTGAAGAGCAATGGTGTCTCTCTGGAGACTAAGGTGCACCTGATACAGGCCATGGTCTTTGCAATCACTTGTTATGCATCAGAGAGCTGGACAATGACTAGGGAGGATAGAAGGAGAATTGATGCCTTTGAGTTTTGGTGTTGGAGAAGAGTGTTGAGGGTACCATGGACTGCTCAGAAAACAAACAGATTTATACTTGAGAGGGTTAAACCAGGCTGCTCCTTGGAAGCAAAGATTCTGAGGCTTTGTCTGATGTACTTTGGTCATGTTGTAATGAGAGACCGGTCCTTGGAGAAGGACATCATGCTTGAGGGTGGAGGGCAGGCTCAGGAGGGGAAGGCCCTCTAGGAGGTGGATTGATTCAGTGACTGGGGTAATTGGGATGGGTGTGTTGGAGACAGTGAGATTGGCACAGGACAGAGCAGAGTTTAGGGCTGCTGTACATAGGGTCACTATGAGTCACAAGCGACTCAATGGCACATAACAACAACAACAAAAACACTTTACATCCTTTACCTTACTTGATCTTTCTGCAACAACTGACCAAGTACAATACTCTTTCCTTTTATTTATTTTTATTTTTCAGAGTAGAAAATATTTATTAATTAAAAATTAAAATACCACCGTAAAACATGCTATGTTTAAATGCCCTGTAATCTCACTTTCAAAGATAGTCACTTTTAGCAATGTGATTATATACAAGATTGTTGGTGGTGGTATTATTAAGTGCTGACAAGTCACCTGCGACCCATAGTGACCCTATGTACGGCAGCTCTGAATCCTTCTCTTTTCTGAGCCAGTCTCACTCATCCTGACACACTAACCCCCCTTGACCCAGTTACTGTATTGATCTATCTCATCCGGGGTATTCCTCTCCTGTACTGTCCCACCACCCTTCCAAGCATGTGAGATGGAGCTTCAAAACCCTCTCCTAGACAGACCTATTTGTTTTCTTGGAAGTCCATGGCATGTTCAAGGCTCTTCTCCAGCACCACAACTCAAAGAGATTGATTATTCTGTCATCCTTAGTCATTGTTCAGCTCTTAGAAGCATAACAAGTAACTGCTAAAACCATGGCCTAGATTAGGCACACCTTACATGCAAGATTACATATGATGATATTTGTGTATATGTGCTGTTTTGATTTTTTTTTAGTATCTTCTTTTTTTTAATTTTATTATTTTTGTGTGCGTGTACCATCAAATCAGATCTGACTGGTACAGGAGGAGATTGTCCCTCCTTCCCCGGCAGAGCATCTGGTGGATTCGAACAGTTCGCCTCTGGCTGTTTTGATTTTTTAACTTTACCAAAATCATATCATACTATACATTTCCTTGAAAATATTAATTACCTTGGTCTTCTGTCCTTATTAGTATATGTGTAACTGCTTAACGACTCCTAAAGAGCTCCTCCTCATGTTCTAATCAACCTACGACTACATTGCTTTACATAGCAAAAAGAGTACAGAAGTGATTAAATTAAGGATTTTTAAATGAGAAGGTTATTCTGAATAACAGTCAGTCCCCAGATTACTATTAAGTTCTGTTTCCAAATATGTCTTTAATCAGAACAGTTAGGTATAGTTTCCAATGTCTGTTAATCAAATCTTAGTCTTGTTATCAGGTGCCTGCAAGTCAACTATAACTCATAGTAATCCTATGAACAACAAGATCAAAATCTTGTCCTGTGATACTTCACCATTGTTATAACCTTCACCTTCATCATCATTACAACATCTGCTGTGCTCAATCCAATTGCTGTACTCACTGTGTTGTGAGTCTTCCTCAACAAAGCTGATATTCTGTCTTCCCAAGAATGATGTCTTTTGCCTCACTCATTCTTGCCTCTAAAGAACACTCTGGTTGCTCTTCCTCCAAGATAGATCTGTTTATTCTTCTGGCGGCCCATAGGATATTTAATACTATTCACTAATACCACAAATCAAAGATATCACTTCTTTTTCAGTGTTCTTTATTCGTTGTCCAATTTTCACATGCATAAGAGGCAATACCTTCATGCAGGAGCAATAACTTTGTAAATTATTACCTAACTTGGGAGGGACTGGGCAGCATTACACTGAGTAAATTAACTCAATCCCACAAGGATAAATATTGTACAAGACCGTTATTGTAGAATGAGTATAAGGATCCAGGAGGGATGGGAGAAGCTGGAAGCAGAGCGATGTGAATGTACAGGAGAAGGGGGTTGTGCAATTTAATGAGTGGGGGTGGTGGTAGTGAGGGAAATGTGTTCGAATTTGTATTAGAATTTTGTAAATAAACTAGTGAAAAAATAAGGTATAAACACAGTTGGATCTACTGTAAAAAAAAAAATATATATATATATATATACACACA
>NW_006400191.1:788691-795781 GCF_000299155.1 Elephantulus edwardii | reverse complement strand
CTTTAGTTTTTAAACTGCCGTAATTTCTCTTTAGCATTTTGGAGAGGATCTTGACAACACATTTTATATTGAAACATATCTTTTTACTTTTTAAATTATTTTATGTTTCACGCTTTCCTTCATTGACATTGTTTCACATAATAATTCTCGTAAAGTGTGTTTTATAAAATTAATCACCTATGAATTATGCCCGCCATTACCTCATCTTTTCATGTCTTTGCAGGATCTTTCTCAATTCCTTTACCCTCTCCTTCCACCCACCAAATTGTGAGATTCTATGATTTCCTCCTTGTCCATCCTAACCCCTCTGCTCCCATCCTTTCCCCTCATGCACTCCCATACATGTGTTACCAGTTATCCTTCTATTTTTTTACAGTAATGGTCTTATGTTGTATTTGTCCTTATGAGACTGAATTAGTTCATTTAGCATCATGGTCTCCAGTCTCTCCCAAGTTATGTAGTATTTTTCAAAATCATTGCTCCTGAGTGCTGCATAGCATTATGTGGATGTGCCACAATTTCTCAATCCGTTTGGTTTGGTTGTGGCTGGACATTTGGGCTGTTTTCATGTTCTTGTGATGGTGAAAAACGCTGCTATGAACATTGGTGTACAAATCTCCATTTGTGTCTCAGTTCTGATTTTCTTGGGGTATATTCCTAATAGTGGAATAGCTGGGTCATACAGATTTTCTATGTTCAGCTTTTTGAGGAAACACCAAACTTCCAGAGTGGTTGTACAATTCCACTAACAGAATATAAGAGTTCCAATCTCTACACATCCTTGCCAACATACTGGGAGGAGATATTTCCTTATGGGTTTTTTTGGTTGTTGTTGTTGTCATCTCATTGTGGTTTTTATTTGAATCTTTCTTATTGCCAGTGATTTTGAGCATTTCTTCATGTGTTTATTGTCCATCTGAAGGTCTTCCTCTGTGAAAAGTCTTTTTGTGTCTTTTGCCCATTTTGTGATTGGGTTATCAGTCTTTTTCTTGTGGATGCCCTGTAGTATTCTGTAAACTTTTGTTATGAGACCTTTGTCTGAGATGGTATTGCTAAATGTTTTGAGGTTTTTATTCCAGTCACTAGATTTTCTTTCACCCTATAGGAAAAAGTTTTGATACACAAAGGGATTTAATCTTTAGAAGATCCAATTCATCCATTTTATCCTCTCCTGGATGTGTGTATCTGGCTGTATTTTTATACTGTAGACTTTATACCATAGGTTAGGCCTTCTAAGCTTGGTCTCATTTTGTCTCTTATGAGCTTTATAGTTTGAGACTTTACCACCAGGTCTCTGATCCACCTTGAGTTCATTTTTATGCATGGTGTGAGATGTAGTTCCTGCTTCAGCTTTCTACAGATAGCAGTTGGTTTTATTTCCTTGTCAAATATGAGTTGATCATGTGTAGATGAGTTCATTTCTGGGTTCTTAATTCTGTCCCATTGGTCTATGTCCCTGTCATTGTACCAGTACTATGCTATTTTGGTTATTACAGCTGCATTGTAGGTTTTGATATCAGGAAGTTCTGTGTTTCCCATTTCATTCTTGTTTTTCAGAAGTCCTTTGCTTATCCAGGGACTCTTTCCTTTCCAAATAATCTTGACAATTGCTTTTTGATCTGAATGATTTTGGTTCTGTATTGGGATTGCATTAAATGTGTCGATTGCTTTTGGTAAGATTGTAATTTTCATTATATTTGGTATTCCTATCCACCATCAGGGAATATTTCCCCCATTTATTTAGGTCTTTTATAGTTTCTTGCAGAAGTGTCTTGTAGTTTTCTTTGTAAAGGTCTTTTGTGTCTCTAGCTGAGTTTATTCCTGAGTATCTCAATTTTGGTTGGCTATTGTAAAGGATATTGCTTTCTTGGTTTCCTTCTCTGTGTTTTCTTTGTTACTGTACTTTTGTATATTAATCTTGTATTCTGCCAGGAAGGACTGTAGTCTTCAGTATGGGAAGCTCAACATCATTGAGACAAAGATTCTCTTGACTGGACAAATTGACAGCACCGTGATAGAGAAGAGATTGAGGTTATTAACAATCACAGCTTGCTTGCTTCCACAGTCAACATGGTAGTGTGGTTGTTGTTGATTGCTGTCGAGTTGAGCATGACTTATAACGACTCTATGAACAAAAGACCTGAAGCTTTTCTATAACTATCGTCATTTCTCAAAGTTCATAGAGTTTCCAGAAGCATAATGTTTAAAAATTGGATGTCACTCAGTCAGGAAATAAAAATATTAATTGTACTGGAAAATCTGCTGTTGGAGACCTCTCCAGAGTACTGAAAAGCAACAATGTAAGTCTACAGACTAAGGTACTCCTGATTCAGGCCATAATCTTCACAGTTACTTGCTATGCATCAGAGAGCTGGACAATGACTAAGGATGACAGAAGAAGGATTGATGCCTTTAAGTTATAGTGCTGGAGAAGAGTCTTGAACATACAATGGACTGCCAAGAAAACAAATAGGTCTGTCTTAGAGAAGGTGAAACCAACTTTCTCCTTGGAGGCTAGGATTTTTGAAGCTCCGTCTCATATACTTTGGGGACATGGCCAGGAGGGACTCAGAACCATGGAGGGACAGCTCAGGAGAGGAAGACATCAGATGAGATGGATTGGTACAGTAACTGGGGTAATAGGAGTAGGTGTGATGGAGTCAATGAGACTGGCCCAGCTCTTATACATAAGGTTCCTATGAGTCGCAGGCAACTTGATGGCACATAAAAACACAAAGAACAATTGGATTCTATTGGTCAGGATTTGTTAAGGATTTTGCATCTATATTCATGGGAGATATTGGTCTGCAGTTTTCTTTTTTGGGCAGTATCTTTTCTTGGGTTTGGTATTAGGGTTATACTTGCTCATAGAATTACTCTGAGAATGTTCCTTCTTCTTTTTTAAAAAAAAATAATTTAAGTAGAATTGGTGATAGATCTCTGAATGTTTGGTAGAATTCAGTCGTGAAGCCATCTGGTCCAAGACTTTTTTTGTGAAAGAGTCTTAATTTCTTCTTTTGTGATGTTCTTTTGTCTGTTCAAGTGTTCTAAATCTTTCCATAACAACCTGAGTAGGGCTTGAGTTTCAAGGAATTTGTCAATTTCCTCTAGGTTTTTAAATTTATCAGAGTATAGTTTTTTATATTATTCCAATATTATAGAGTTAAATTCCTCTGTTTCTGTTATGTTGTCACTTCTATCATTCCTTAATTGAGTTATTTTATTCCTCTTTTTTTCTTCTTCTTTTGTTAAGTTTGCCAATGGTTATTGACACTTTCAAAAAACCAACTCCTGGTCTTTTTGATGCTTTTGATCATTTTTTGTTCCCCCCTCCCTTTTCCTTCTTATTATTAATTTTAATGAAAGTTTACAGAGACGTTGGATTTCCGTTCATTCATTTTTGCACTTTTCTCCATGCCCACCCCTCCCCCTCAGTTCGCTCTTCTCTTTGAAAAGTAAAAGAAAAATTCTTTCATTCTTATACAATCCCTCCCCTTAAGTCCACTACACCATGCAGCCTTCACTCTGGACTCCTGTCATGACAGTAATACCTAATCATATGTCCCTTTTAAACAGTCTCTCCCTCATCTGTTTCAATACAGTATACATTATTTATCCCCTCTTTTCTTAAGTTCTCCCCAACCCTGATAACAGTCCCATTTTACAACAGTGGCACTATGTGGTATTTGTCCTTTTGTGACTCAGCATAATGTCCTCCAGAGTCACCCATTTTGTATAATAATTAATGAGTTCCTTGTTTTTCAATGCAGCGTAGTATTCCATTGTGTGAATATACCACAGCTTCTCTATTCATTAGTTTGTTGATGGGCACTTGGGTTGTTATCAACTCTTTGCTATCATTTTTGTGTTTTTTATCTCATTGATTTCAGCTCTTATTCTTAAAATTTCTTTTTTCCCCAGAGGCTGTGGAATTAAATTGGTGTTCTTTTTCCATAATGGAGGTGTTGATTTAGATCATTAATTTTGTTTCTTTCTTCCTTTTTCATATGTTTGCCTATTTCTATGAACTACCCCAAGGACTGCCTTAGCTGCATCACAGTGGTTCTGGTATGCTATATTTTCATTACCATTTCTTTCAAGGAACTTTTTATTTCATTATTTCTTCTGCGATCCAATCATCTTCTAGTAGGGTGTTATTTAGCTTCCACAGGGGTGGTTTTATAAGCTTTGTCCTCTTGTGATTAATTTCTACTTTTTAAAAAAAATTTTATGTTACTATTTTGTGTGTGTGTGTACCGTCAAATTGGATCTGACTGGTACAGAAGGAGAGTGCCCCTTCTTCTCCAGCAGAGCATCTGGTTGATTCAAACAGCATACCTCTGGGATTCTAGTGCAGCTTCTTGCCACTAGGCCATCAGAGCTCCCTAATTTCTAGTTTTATGGCATTGTGATCTATTATTTCAATGTGTTTGAGTTTGTTGAGGTTTACTTTATATCCTAATATGTGATCAATTCTGGAGAATGTACCATGTGCAGTTGAAAAGAAAGTGAAATGAGTTTCAGTTAGGGGCAGTATCCTGAAGACATCCACAAGGTCAAATTGGCTGATTGTATGGCTTAGATAATCTGCAGCTTTGTTACTTTTCTTTGGAGTCAACCTATTCTTTGTTGATTATTGCAATCACTTATGTGTCAGAGAGCTGGACAATGACCAGGGAGGATAGAAGGAGAATTGATGCTTTTGAGCTTTGGTGTTGGAGAATGGACTGCTAAGAAAATAGACAGATTCATCCTGGAGAGGGTTAAACCGGGAAGCTCCTTGGAGGCAAGGATTTTGAGGCTTCGTCTGACATACTTTGGTCATGTTGTAAGAAGGGATTGGTCCTTGGAGAGGGACATCATGCTTGGGAGGGTGGAGGGCAGGCGCAGGAGTGGAGGGCCCTCTGGGAGATGGATTGATTCGGTGACTGGGGCAATCGGGATGAGTGTGTCGGAGACAGTGAGATTGGCACAGGACAGAGCAGAGTTTAGAGCTGTTGTACATAGGGTCGCTATGACTCGCAAACGACTCGACGACACATAACAACAACAACAACACAACATTGCTTTTTTTTTAAAAAAAAGGGTGCTCCACCCACCCCCATACTCTATAGATAGGCAAGCTTTTTACAAAATTTAGGCTACGTGTTTTATGAGTCTCAAAATAATATTTATGGGTCCCAAGTTGGTTTGTTTGGTTGGTTTTTGGGGGGTGTTTTTTCCCCTCAGAGAAGAAAACAAATTGTGGCTAAGGTGAAACCGTACAGAGGTAACTTGTTGCTGTGAGGCTGAACAATGTGACACTGATGTGTCAAATGTGTTAATGGTTGGTTACCCAATGGGGACAGAGAGTGGGGTGGAGCTCCCCGATTAAAACAAGCTTGGAAGGAGGAGTGGCATCTACTTCCGTAATAGCTTGCCTCGGGAAACCCTATGAACCTGGAGAGAGGATGAAAGACACCCAAGCGTTGAGGACTCTCCTTCATAGGGTCAGTATGAGTCGCCTGTGACTCGATGGCACTTAACAACAACATCTTTATTTGAGTGAATTTACAAATCACATTTTTTAAAATTCAACCATTCGTACACATTTGCTTCATAACATTAATTAATTACAATGGCTAAACTACAGTAGGGAGCTCTGGTGGCTTGGTGGTAAGAAATTGTGCTGCAATTCCGAAGGCACATGGTTCAAATCCATTAGCTGCTCTGCTGGAGAAAGATGGGCATTCTCCTCTCATGCGATTAACTGCCTCTGAAAACCCTCCAGAGGGTCAGCTATGAGTTGGTTTTGACTCAATGGTATTCAACAACAACAACAACAACAACAATAACAACAAACTACAGGTAGCTCTAGTGGCTTAGTGATAAAGAATTGCACTGCCAATCCAAAAACACGTGGTTCAAATCCACCAGCTGCTCCTCAGAAAAAAGATAGGCAAACACCTCCCGTGCAATTTACTGCCTCTGAAAACCTGTTGGAGAGTCAGGCATGAGTAGGTTTTGATTCAGATTCAAAGGTACATAACAACAAACAACTACACCCTTCAATAGGGATAACATCTTAATATAGAGAAAAGATTGAAACTGTCATTTTGCTTAGATCCACAATCAACATTCTTGGTAGCGGCAGTCAAGGAATTAAAACATTGAGAAAAATCTGCTGTCAAGGACCTTTCAAAAAAATATTAGAAAGCAAGGATATCAGTTTAAAGACTAAGGTGCACCTGATCCAAGCCATAATCTTTTCAACTACTTGTTATACATGAGGGGTCAGCTGTGAGTTGGTTCTGACCTGACTCATGTATACATCAATAACAGCTAATGACACTGAATTTCCTCAATTTCTCCCATTTTTTTCTTTGATGATGTTTATAGTTTTAGGTTTAATTTTCATGTCTAATTTTTTGAGTTAGTTTTTGTTTATGGTGTGAGGTATAGATGTCATTTTTATTACAGTATATGTAGTAGGTTTTGAAAATAGGAAGTATAAAGCCTCAAATTTTATTTTTATTCTTCAGTAGTGCCTTGCTTATCCCAGGTCTCTTTCATTTCCTTATGAAGTTGGTAATTACTTTTCCATCTCTTTGAAAAAGAATAATGGCTTCTAGATAGGGATTGCATCATATTGTAAATTGCTTATATTGCCATTTTCACAGTGTTAAGTCTTCTGACCTATGAAGATGGTATATTTTTCCATATACAAGATTTGAGTTTCTAGTAGTTGTGTTTTGTAGTTTTCTTTATATTGTTATTGTTAGGTGCCATTCTGTTGACATCAACTCATAGCAACCCAGTGGACAGCAGAACTGAATCTTGCCCTCTCCTGTGCGATACTCACAATCTCTGACATATTTGAGCCCATTGTTAGTAAGTGTATCAATCTACCTTGTTGAGGGTCATGATGTTGCATCCAGTGGTGAGGATTTTTGTTTTCCTGATGTTGAAATGAAATCCAAATTGAAGGCTGTAGCTTTTTTTGGTTTTTGGTTTTTTTTTTTAATTTAGGTTGTTTATTTTTCATTTCAATGAACATCTACAGAGATTTTGGGATTCCATTCATTCATTGTTGCACCCTTCTCCCCACACA
>NW_006400191.1:784825-786806 GCF_000299155.1 Elephantulus edwardii | reverse complement strand
AGGGTTTTCTAAGTATACTATCATGTCATCTGCATAAAGGGATAATTTTACTTCCTCTTTGCCAATTTGTATACCTCTAATGTATTTCTCTTGTCTTATTGCTATCGCTAAGACTTCCAATACAATATTGAATAAGAGAGGAGATAATGGGCATCCTTGCCTAGTTCCTGTTCTTAAAGGGAATGGAAGGCTGTAGTTTTTTTATGTTCTACAAGTGCTTCAAGTCTTTTTTATTTTCTGCTAGCAGGGTTGTGTAATTTACATAAAATAGGTTGTTGATAAATCTTCCTTCAGTCTTGATGCTGCATACTTCTTCATGTAGTCCAGTTAATTATATATATTCCTAAATATTTCATCTTTTGAGTGATTATTGTAAATTACATTGCTTTCTTTATTTCCCTTTTAGAGTTCTCTAGGTTATTAAAGAGACATCTGATTTTTTGTATGTTGACCTCCTACACTGCCAATAGTGTCAAGAGTTTATTCTTCAAAATTTTTTTCTTAGTCATCACATTGATTCTCAAATGGGAAGAAACTTGAAATAGGGTATATATAAAGCAACTATTATGGGATTGATTACTTTTTCCCATTCCACCAAGTCAAATTAAGTGGATTTAGCAGTTAAGGTGGGAATTTCACTACCAGCAAGGAAGAGGAAGCAGAAAGAGCAGTGTGCATTCTTTGGGGCCAGAGATTCCTGAACTAATAAGATAAGGATCTACAGGAGAGCAGCAACATCCTCAAGAGAAAACCAGAAATCAACATAAGAGAGAGCTGGTTTGACACTACTGCTCCACAGAGTCAGAGCGACAGGCCCTCACCCAAGCTTGCTGGTGGACTATGGGAAGACACCATAACTGG
This sequence comes from Elephantulus edwardii, assembly GCF_000299155.1. NCBI lineage: Eukaryota > Metazoa > Chordata > Mammalia > Macroscelidea > Macroscelididae > Elephantulus > Elephantulus edwardii. Next base: position 785,945 of record NW_006400191.1, on the reverse strand, counting down.
CAGGACTAAGAGAACTTTGTAACACTGACCTAAGCCATGAAGCTGAAAGTCAAAGGTCCTGCAACCATGCTTGAGTACTGTGTGAAATGAGGAATTTTATTCTGCTGCCTGTCACACTTTCTCTAACTAGCAGGAAAGTGCTATGATAGGAATGGACTACTCAAGACTTTCCTCATGGTTGAGTGTCCTCCTGACCTGTACATCCTCATAGCTTTTTTTGAGAAGCTTTTCATTATATAAGCAATTTAATATATTAACTGGACTCTAATATGGTTTTCATTGTTTCTTTTTTTATTTGTTGGTATTCCCTGTTTCCACAACTATATTTATATCAGAAGGCAGCATCAGTGTGAGAATCAAGGTCTTGAGTATCCCCGTGTTCCTTTTGTTTTCACCCAGACAGATCCTGCCTTCATCAGCTTAACCTCTACATCTCCTCTTTTCTTTTTTGTTTTTATAGATTTTTATTTATTTAAATTTTTTTAGAGAGCTCTGGTAGACTAGTGGAAGAAGCTGTGCAAAATGCATTATTTGCCTTATACAGTAAGTTTTAATATAGATGGTGGGTATATAAAGCAAATTAAGGCGTATAGGTAAATAATTTAGATTTTTCTGGTGAGGCATTATGGTGGAAGACTTCTTCCTCTGGGATCTGCAACCTCCTCTGGGATGGGAGCTCTACCCTCTGTTAGGAAATGGGAGTGACGACTGCTCTATTTCCTGCTGGAAGCGGTCATAGTTTGTCAACAGCAGTTAAATTCATTTGGGTGGAGGCTAATTCAAGGGCCCACAGAAGATCTGGGAGCTCATGATAGGCTCCATGTACAGCCATTGGAAATGTTGTCTGCAAGATATAAACTTAGCATGTTTGAAAGATATTAGTAGGGACATGTCTTGAGATTTTTAGTTTGGGTTTGGTGGGGGTTTTTTTTGTTTGTTTTTTAGAGTATTTTGAACTAATGTAAAGGTTTCAAGAGTAAACTTGACTATGCTGAAGACTGCATCATTGCTTAAAATAAAATTAATTTACTCTTTATTCACTTTATCTTGTTGTTGTTGTTATGTGCCGTCGAGTCGCCTGCGACTCATAGCGACCCTAGGTACAACAGCCCTAAACTCC
>NW_006400191.1:776663-781425 GCF_000299155.1 Elephantulus edwardii | reverse complement strand
GATCTAGCAATGACTTTTTTAACTATGAAAGCAACTCCATTTTTCCTCACCTTTTCATCTCCAGAGTAATATATCATATGGTCATCCGACCCAAAATGCCCCATGCCAGTCCATCTCATCTCACCAATGCCTAGTACATTTTTAAAATTTACTCTTACTTTCTACTTACTTACCCTTTCTGGATAATAAAAATAGACCTTTTACTTTAAGACCAAACTTTCTTTTCTTTCTAGAATGGTACCATGCTTATTATCCTTTAACTTGGCAACAGATTTACACACTCTCATACCTTCTATAACTGTTTAATCAGTTCTCACAAACTGAGACTTTTTACAACTGTTTAGTCAGTTCTGACAAATATTCACTTTTTTTTTCGCTACCTATAGATGGAGCAAGTTTGCACTTTGGTGTCAGGCAACACACAGGTTTCACTCAATTACTTACACAACGTTTAGGAGTTTTACCAACATTTCTGGTTTTTGAAACGTCTGGATATTTATGGCTCATTATCCTTCTTTGCAAGTGGATGATTGTTGTTGTTATTATGTGCCATCATGTTGCCAGCGACTCATAGCAACCCTGTGTACAACTGCTCTCATCTCATCCACTTCTCCAGTCACTAAGTCAATCCATCTCATCCTGGGTCTTCTTCTCCTGCGTTGTCCCTCCACCTTTCCAAACATGATGCTCTTCTGCAAGGACTGGTCTCTCCTGGCCACATGCCCGAAGTATGTGAGAAGGAACTTCAAAATCCTTGCCTCCAGGCAGAAACATGGTTTCACTCTCTCCAGGACTGACCTGTTCATTCTCCTGACAGTCTACTGTATGTTAAATATTCTTCTCCAGCACCACAACTCAAAGGCATCAATTCTTCGTCAATTGTCCTTAGTCATTGTTGAGCTCTCTGATGTATATTGAGTAATTGTGAAGACTATAGCCTGGATCAGGCACACTTTAGTTTCCAGACTGACATCATTGCTCTTCAGTACTCTAGAGAAGTCCCCTACAGCAGTCTTTCCCAATGCAATTAATCTTTTATTTTCCTGACTACTGGTGCCAAGAGTGTTGATTTGGTAACAGAGAAATATCTTCTGTAGTTAATAGAATAGATTAATATGGTTAGTACTAATAGCAGAAAGTTGAGTTAAATTTTAATCAACCATACTATGGCAAATGGTAGAGCTGTGCAGATGTTTCTGATACAGTTGTAAGAATGTCTATTGCTTTCATTTTTTTTTAAGGTGAAGATAAACTGGTCTTGAGTGAAAGCTATCTCCTTTTAAATACTTTTACTATTTATCATCGCTATTGTTTTTTGGCTTAGAGATATTCAGTAACTTTGGAATGATTTGTTCTTTTAGGTTTCTAGATAATTTCTTTTTCTCCTTTTTTTTAAAGAAAGTGCTGGCATCCAATATAGAAAGTAAGCTTTGTTCTTGACCAGTCTGGTGTTGAACACTCAGACATATAAACAAGAGGCTGCAAGGTATAGCTATTTAGAATTCTACACAAAGATGCAAGACAAGAGTTTAAAAGTTATTCCTGCTTTATATTTACACTTTTAACTTTACACTTTTAGTGGGAAAGGGACCTTAAAATAAAAGGTAGTATTGAGAAAAAGACTTGCATTAAGCAAGAACTTGATTACATCACCTCTCATGTCAACAGCAAACCCAGCTTTCAGTTGGTAGGATGTGGGATGCTGATTCGCATCTGTAGAGGCAGTACAGTTTTCTGGAACTCCTAGCACTCTAGCACTCCTGTATTCCTAGCATAGAAATCTGATATTGTGATTGTCCTTGAAAAAGGTTAACAGCATGCTCTGCTTTAGAATAGTATAGTCAGGGCACTTTGCCTTCTAATGGCCTAGCCTTTCTTGTTATTTTGATCAGGCTTGTTCCTGGGGAGTCCCATGGCAGTAGTGGTCCCCAGTATTGATGTTGAATCCTTGAGTTGCTATGAATATGGCAGACCCTCCCACCAAGGTCTTACAAACAGCATGCTTCATTTTAGACTTCTTTTAAAAAGGCATATTAACCCTTTAGATTCTGTTGGAATAAGCCAATTTGTCATGCTAAGGAGCTACTTATATAAGGGGCCACTTAATTTAGCAGGGTCAAATCTAAAAAGTTAATAATGCCCACACACACTGGTGAGATAGTAAGATAGTTTATTTGCAGCAAGAGTGGAAAATGGAATAAGAGAGTACACCACTAGTTAGAGAAACACTAACTGTGAGAGAATTTCAAGGGGAAAACCCCTAGGGATCTCAGGCTGGAGTTGCAAGGGAAGACAAATACCATCTAGGAGTCAAAGATGAGGTGGCAGCTTGATGAAGTGGCACAATGAGATGCATGATGAGGCAACTTGCAGCTCTTGCCCCATCTAAAAAAATCTTATGAATAAATGTCTACATGCAGAGACGCTCACTGGCACTCTTAATGAGATGAAGTAGTTCAGATATTTTCACTTTTCAGTCTATCTTGTTCTTCCTCTATAACATCGAATTCACCATGTATATATTGCTCCCAGGTCACATCTCTGACCATCAGGAAAATGCTGTTATGGGAATGAACTACTCAAGACTTCCTTTTCAAGAGGTAAGGGGAGAAAAACATGGTTGAGTGTTCTCCCAACCTGTACATCTTCTTAGCTCTTATTGAGAAGTTTTTCATTACATAAGCAGTAAAATATGTTAACTGGATCGCAAAATGTGTTTACTGTTTCTCACTTACTGATCATTCCTGTTTCCATAACTACATACATATCAGAAGTCAGCTTCAGGCGAGCTCTGGTGGCCTAGCAGCAAGAAGCTGCAATTGCAATCCCAGAGATGCATGGTTTGAATCCACCAGACGCTCTGCTGGAGAAGGAGGAACAATCTCCTCCTGTACCAGTCAGATCTGATTTGATGGTACACACAGAAAATAATGAAATAAAATAAATTTTAAAAAATTTTAAAAAAAGAAGTCAGCTTCAGTGTGAAAATCAAGGTCTTAAGTGTCTCAGTGTTTGTTTTGTCTTAATTGAGGCAGCTCCTGCCTTGGTCAGCTTAACCCTTACATCTGTCAACCTGAATTACAATTCAATATAACTTCCTTATAAATTCTCTATAATAAACCCCATATAATATGGTTCTGTAAGATATGTGTGGTCATTGCAATGGTTTTAAAACCCAATAGAGCAGTAAGATTTGTGATGGAATTAGTAGAAGCAGGTGCAGGGTGTGGGAGACAATGTCTGACCTTGTAAGAATTGGTTTTGTATTGTGGATGTTGTTGATGGGGACAGTTCCTTTCTGTGAAGTTAGAGGTCAGATACAGTCATTCTCAAGCTGTCTACACTCTTTGTACACTGCCACTTTTTAGTTAATTATCGTTGATAATAGTGCTGTCAAGCGACTATGACTTACAGCAACCCAAGAACCACAGATCGGAACCTTGCCATATCCTGTATCCTCATCATCTCCAACGTACTCAAGTCCATTGTTTTTGTTTTGGGATGTTTATTTATGTGGGTTTTTTAATTTTTTTAAATCAATTTTAAAGACAGTTTGCAGAGACTTTGGATTTCCATTCATTCATTGTTGCACACTTTCCTCCCTGTCTACCCCTCCCCCCAGTTTGCTTTTCTCTTTGAAAAAAAAAATAAATCTTCCATTGTTGTACAACCCCCCACCCTGACTCTGAGTCCACTCCACTATGCAGCTTTCATTCTGGACTATTGTCATGACAATAACACCTAATCATATACCCAACTCCGATGTCAGTCCTGCTTTACAGGTATTTGTCCTCTGTGACTGAAATATTTCACTCAGCATAATATCTGCCAGGGTCACCCATTTTGTTTAATAATTAATTAGTTACTTGTTTTTCAATGCAGCATAGTATTCTATTGTGTGAATAAATATACCAAGCTTCTCTATCCATTTGCTTGTTGATGGGCACTTGGGTTGTTTTCCTCTCTTGACTATTGTGAACAATGCAACAATAAACAATAAACATAGGTGTGCATATATCTGTTTGGGTGGCAGTTATGGTTTTTTAAGGGTTTATTTCCAGTAGTGGAATTGCTGGGTCAAATGGTATTTCTATTTGCAACTTTTTGAGAAAGTGCCATACTGCCTTTCATAGTGGCTGCACCATTTTACACTCCCATCAACAGTGAATAAGTGTTCCAGTTTCTCTGCAACCTCGCCAGCATTTGTTGTTTGTTCTTCTGTTAAATTTGCTATTCTTAACTGGGGTGAGATGATATCTCATAGATGTTTTGATTTGCACCTCTCTTAAAGCTAGAAATTTTGAACATTTCTTCATGTGTTTGTTCACCATCTGAATGTCTTCTTTGGTGAAGTGTATGTTCATATCCTGTGCCCATTTTTCAGTTGGGTTATTCATCTCCATCTTCTTGTGGTGCTTGAGTATTTTATAAATTCTAGATATGAGTCCCTTATCTGTTGTGTCATTGTTATTGTTGTTGTTACATGCCCTTGAGTTGCAAGTCACACCCTCCCAAACATGATGTCCTTCTCCAAGGACTGGTCCCTCCTTGCAACATGCCCAGAGTAACTCAGACAAAGCTTCAGAATCCTTGCCTCCAAGAAGCAACCGCATTTTACCCTCTTCAGGACAAACTTGTTTGTTCTCCTAGCAGTCCATGGTATGTATTTTCAACACTCTTCTCCAGCACCACAGCTCAGAGGCGTCAATTCTCTTTCTATTATACCTAGTCACTGTCACACACACACACACACACACACACA
>NW_006400191.1:774971-775783 GCF_000299155.1 Elephantulus edwardii | reverse complement strand
GGCTGTTGTACATAGGGTCGCTATGAGTCGCAAACGACCCGACGGCACATAACAACAACAACAATGGCTCAGATCAGGTACACCTTAGACTCCAGCCTGACACCATTGCTCTTCAGTACTCTGGAGAGGTCCCTGACAGCTGACTATTTCAACGAACAGATGCTGCCCTGGATATGTTCACTAAGTTGTGCCAAGAAATCTGGAAGACAGCCATCTGGCCAACTGACTGGAAGAGATCTGTATTTGTTCACATTCCAAAGAAGGGTAACCTGACAGAGTGTAGAAATTAACAATATAATTAATATCAAATGCAAGCAAGATTCTGCTGAAAACAGAACTGCCAGATATCAACAGAGACCTGCCAGATGTGCAGGCTGGGTTTAGAAGAGGCCTTGGTATTAGGGATATTATAGCTAATGTTAGATGAATCCTGGCTGAAAGCAGAGAGTACCAGAGGAATGTCTATCGGTGTTTCATTGACTATGCAAATGCTTTTGACTGTGTAGATCACAACAAACTGTGGCTGACTCTGAGAAGAATGGGAACCCCAAAACATTTGATTGTGCTAATGCAAAACCTATACTTGGACCAAGAGGCAGTCGTCAGAACAGAGCAAGGAGACACTGCATGGTTCAAGGAGGGGGTCCATCAGGCATATATTCTGTCTCCATACCTTTTCAATCTGTATGCAGAACAGATCATCCGAGACACTGGGCTGTATGAAGAGGAATGTGGCATTAGGATTGGTGGAAGAGTCATCAACAACCTGCATTATGCAGATGACACAACCCTGCCTGCTGAAACTGAGGAGG
>NW_006400191.1:757078-771586 GCF_000299155.1 Elephantulus edwardii | reverse complement strand
CGAGCAGCCTTTTGGAATCTTCTGTTCAGCTCTTTAGTATCTTGAATTCTTCCTTGTGCTTTGGCTTCTCTATGCTCCAGTGCAATCTTCAGAGTTTCTTCTGACATCCATTTTGGTCTTTGCTTCCTCTTCTGTCTTTGTAATGACCGTTTACACTCTTCCTGAATGATATCTTTGACATCAAAACCATATACCTTTGGACAATTCCTTAGCCACCAGAACTCTCTAGACCAGACACAGTAGGACTAAATAAATAACGTTGTTGAATAAAATAATCAATGAAGATAGGATGAGTGAAATGCTGGAATAAAACCTGAAGCAAGGGGTAGAAAAGGAACATGATGAACAGGTCCTGAGGAACTGATTTAGTGATCACTCAGGGTTCCCAGTGAAACATGGGTTACTGAACACCCCCATATCACAGAGTCAGAAGTACTCTGTTTATGACTACACAGACTGGAACTCCCCCCAAAGAGCTAACAAGTTCCCATCTGAGGGTCTGTGGTGTAGGTGCACCCATTAGAGAATAAGACAGAGTGGTCAACCTCTGGTCACCTCCTCAGGCTTGAGGCCTGGCTCATCATCAGAGATGAAATGGCACGTGAAGTCAAAATTAGTTGATACATGATGTGTTCCAGGTCCACAGGCACAGTGTGCACCATATGCTCCTCCCTTGGGAGTTGATATATTTTTCTGAAGGGTTGAGAAAGGGATCAATTACTAACTTGGTTGCCCACCTGGATACCTCTGCAGCCCAAGGAAGCCTAACTGAGGGAAAGGGACATACAGATTATCACTAAACAAAGAATCTGGACTTGTAGGAGTAGCTAAGAGGAGATGATGCTCACAATTGAGTTTTGGCTTTGAGTCTGTGGGCAGGCTGTGGTGAAAGAGTGGAGTTTAGCTGGGCTGGGAATCAAGAGTAAGATGTGAAAAAAGTAGAGCTTCAGGGACATCCTCTGACCATCAGGCCAGTAAGGCCTGAGCAGGGTGGGCTCAGAGATAAGTCTGAGGCTGGAGTAGGAGTTTCCCCTTAGGCCTGGTTCTTCTGGATATTCTGCAACTTTCTCTAGAGATGGCATATCTGAATTTATGGGCAAGGCTTAAGAGCCCTGAGTTGAGATCCTCAGGGGCTCTTTCTGCAGAATTTTGAGACTTTTGGATGCAGGACTCTAGTAGGAGGATAGGATATTGGGTGTGGTAAAGTAATTCTGAACCTAAGCTGGGAGTGAGGAGTGGGACTGGGGCTGGAGGTCAGTGGAGGATGTTCTAAGCCTGTGAGACATTTCTAAAATCTTAGGAATGCCTGAAATTCCTGGGAAGGAGTCAAGGGAGGGGCTCTGAATTTGAGGTTGAGGCCTTTTCTGACTGAGCTACTTTTGTGAGCTCAAACTAGGGGTGTGGTCTAAGTTTTGGAGAGTTTCCTTAAGGGAGGGGCTTTGATTGAGGCAAGTTGTCACCTAACTCCTGCAGCAGAAAGCCAGGACACTGCTCCTGGCAGGAGTTGCAAGGCTGGTCTCTGTCTGAGTTCTCTACTTCTGGAGGCTGTAGTGAATAGAGGTAGACATGGGTGAGAAGGAAGGAGTCAATATCTACTTCTCCACTCCAGAGCCCCCTACCGCAAGCTGGGGCTTGTCCCACCAGGGCAACGCTGGGCAGGCTGGGGCAATGCATACAGCACAAGAAGGGAGGTGAGGAGGGGAACACAGATGGGATGAGACTGGCTGTACATGCAATTGAGGCAGAGGAGGGGCAAGTGAGGTCACTTCTCTATGTTCATTTCATAGGAAATTCCCTTTCCCAGATTTCTTACCTCTGTCTTGGATCTCTCCAGGTCTCATACCTCTCTTCCCCACCCCTAAAAACTCTTTCTACCAGAACACATACCCTTAATCAGGGGATCCCCTTGCAGGCCTCGTATATTGAATCAACATTTAATTTCCACAACTCAGGTATCTGGGATATCACATTTCCTTGGGATCCCCACATGAACCCAAGACTTTTCCCTTCAGGAACTGAGGAACACTAATTAACTGTCTGGGCTAAGAAACTCCTCTTCAAAACCCTGGCTTCATCCCCTCACACTCAAAGAATGAGAGACCTCCATCTCAGGAGAATCTTGTTCCTCTTCACTTCTTTCTTGGACCACAAAAAACAGACGAAGACCACACCTCTCCCAGAGATCCTCTCCAAAGGAGGAGGGTCCTTCCTATCTAGGAAGTAAAAAGCTCTCTGGCTCAGGCAGAAGCCCTCTCACCCCAAATCTCAGTCTCACTTGGGCACCCTAAAACAAAGGACCCTACTCCTTGATTTGTGTTCCCACAAAGAACAGGAACTACGTCCTATAGAAGTTTAGGGAGCTCCTGCTCAACCCAGGACCCCAGAACCCAATTTTTTGGCCCAGAATCCCTTCCCACAATTTACCCAAGTAGGGAGCAAACAAGGTTTAAAGAGTTCTAATAAAGGTGAGAGGAAAAAAGGATTAGGGAACATGTGCCATTAGATTGAACAATTCTGTCCTTACACTTCCAACAACTCCAGTCCCCCGAGTCTGGGAATTCCGTGGGTTCCAAAGAGCCTCCGTGGACTACCTCCTTAATATCTTTATCCTCTGCTCCCTTGCCAGGGCCTCAGTTTACCTTTGGAGCTCCCACCACTGCCCTGAGTCTCACCACACACCCTGACCAACACTTCAGGGATCCATGCTTGAACATGGTGTGCTCCTGCAGAGTCAGGCCAGGCCAGGTCAATTTAATGTAATCTTCGCTTGGACCAGGAAGTTCTGTAAACTTGATGTCAGGTTGGGTGGAGTAAGCCTCAAATGGCCTGCCCCCAACCTTGTTGTCTGCCAAGGCACCAACAGCTTAAAAAGAGAGAGGCATATAGCCCAAGAGTTCAGTGCCTGAAAGCCCAGGGCCTTCCTAACTTGGGCCAGGGAGGGTAGCAAAAGAAAAGGGCCTCAAAACCTCAATGTGCCACCACAGAGCTTCTCACATTCTAGGGACTGAGAGCTCTGTAGTGTGTATGGTCTTAGTGGGATAGGGATTTGGAGGTGCGGTGTAGCTGGAAGGAGAAGCATGCTAGGGTATTCGTACTGGCATTTTGTGTTGATTTATACTGAAGGATTATTTGGGGGGTTAGGTTAATGACACCCTTTGACTTCTTTCCCAACTGATGGTGTTCTGAGGGTGAAATGTTCCCTCACCTTTACGAAATTCTATATTTCCACTCTTATCATCTTATTGTTGTTGTGTACTGTCGAGTGGGAACTGACCCGTAGCTGATGCTCTGGCGGGTTTTCAGAAGCAGGTAATCGCATGGGAGGAGATTGATTGCCCATCCTTTTCCGGCTGAGTAGTTGGTTGCCTCGAACAGCATGTCTTCAAGATTGCAGTGCAGCTTCTTGCCACTAGGCCACCAGAGCTTATCATCTTAGTACTAGAACTATTTGAGACTATGGAGAAAGGGCTAAAAATTCATTGACGTTCCCAGATTCCTTATCCAAAATCCTGAGATCTTAAAGCCTTCCCTCCACCATCCCCACTTTCCCCTTTCCAGTATGGAGCCAAAAATCTCTCAGGCTTTGCTGTGCCTGGGGGGCTCAGAGGAGAGGATTCCCCAGCATCATGTACCCAGCAGGGATTGCTAATTAGGTTTGGAAATGGCTGTCAGCTGCACCTTTCATCGTAGGCGCCAGAGAATTTCTCTCATCCCATTACATGCACTTTTAGTGCCCCTTGGTCCAGGAAAGAGCAAGAATAGATTGACTCTGGCACTCAGCCTCCTGGCCTTGTTGTCTAGTCAGTTTTCCAGCAGGAGCAGAGGTAAGGAAATGGCAAAATAGTAGGAAGAATATTGAAGAAGGGTAAGGTGAAGGTCTCTCTAAGTAGTATGGGAGTCCCGTTCAGACCTTTTGTGGATTTGAGGAGAATGTTCCATAGGGTTGAGAAGGGGTGGGACTAAAGGACCTGAATTTGAATCTGGATTTGTAAGGGAGTAGGCTGGGCTGCTCAGTGCAGAGCTTAGATGGGTAGTGAGGTTTTCCAGAGGATGGAGCTCAGGATAACATTCTGGGAGGGGCCTAACATAGTGGGACTATTAGGTGATGTCAGAGACAGAGCTTCCTCTTGCCTTCTTTCCCTGTGTTCCCCAGAGCCCCAATCCCCCACCAAAAAAACCTGACAAAGACACACTGAGAAGTCAGGTCAAGAAGTTTATTTTGGAGAGAATGAATCTTATTTGTTCTTGTTTAGGTAGGAGGGGTATCTTCAAACAATACCAAAAGGGCTCCATCTGGAGATGGAGGAAGAGGGAGGGACTGGAGAAGAGGGAGGGGGGCCACAGCCAGCTAAAATGGCAACACATGATCACAGGCACTACGGACATCACAGACAAACCAGAGGGTGCAGGAAAGGGGCTCCAGAGCAGGATTCCAACCACACTGAGGTGAGAGTTGGGAGGGTGGAAGGAAGGAGTGGGTTTGGGGATGGAAAGGAACGGAGTGGCCTGGCCCTGCAGACCAGTGGGCTCTGTTCTCTGATTTCCTAGCTGTCCTGTTATAGAGACATGCAAGGATGTGGAGGTGCTTCTCTCTAGTTCCTACCTGTCATCGTCCACCTCATACCTATTAGTTCTTGCCAGGCTACTGCTGTTCATAGACTTGTCAGGGTATTCCCTCACACCAACAAAATACATCCCACAATCCTAGACTAAGCATTGTTTCCCCTACTGCCTAAGCTCAGTAGCTTTAAAACATATTTTTTTCATCACTTTATTGTCCCTTCTGAAACCCAAATCTGTGCCTCACTTTAAACTGCAGACTGTCCAAGCGCAAATCTCAAGTGTGTAACTCCTTCCTGAATTTCCCTTCTTGCCTGCCATATGCTCCAAGTCACACTTCTTCCATAGACTATACTCCCAATCTAAGCCGCCCCCCTCCTACTACTTACTGCAGATTCAAGCCCCACTCCCTCTAGAACCACTCACCCAGACTTCTTGCAAGCTGCATTCCCACATCCCTAGTCACATCTTTTCCATTGAAAAGGGTCCTGCTCTAAAGCCCCACTTCTTTTCAAACCATCCTTCAGCCTCCTTCTGAGCCGCATCCTCAGGATTCCCTATAGTGTCTCTCTTCTTTGTAACAAAAGCAAATGCTATGAGTAGATTACAACTCATAGCAACCCAGGAGGATAGAGTAAAACTTCCTCATAGGATTTCCAAAGCTGTAAATCTTTACAGTAGGCAAATGCCACATCTTTCTCTGTAGGGCTGGTGGGCTCAAACCACTGCATCCCAAGGGCTGCTTTTGCTCTTTACTGCAACTTTTTTTTTCCTTTTTAAATTCCAATTTATCTGGAACCCAAATTCTCTCAGAACTAGTCCCATTCCCTCCAGAGCTTCCCTCTAAAGGCCACCTTTAGGTCACAAGCTGTCTTTTCCATCCCAAGTCCCTACCCAATCTTTGCCTTTCTTCTACTCTTAGGATTGAATTTCCTCTAATGATCCCTGTTCGGGCATTGCTGGAACAACCAAGTCCAGAGTTGGGAGAAGAAAAGGGAGAGAGATGCAAAAAGTCTGAACTTATACCCACCCTCTCTACACAGCCAAGGTCTGTACCTTTCCTATCCCCTTCCAGAGCTCCCCTCAGGGGACAGAGTTGGGGATCAGAGAGGTGCTGATGCATTCAGGGGATGGAGCAGAATTAAGAGTGGCCCATTCAAGACTGGGCCCCCTAATGCATAGGGAGGAGTGGAGTTGGGGACAGAATACACACACACAAATAATCAAAGACAAGGGCTCCTAATTTGAGATGGAGACCTGGGGGGTAAGGAAGGCTGGCCTTCTCTTGACCTCTTGCCCACCTGTGGGGTCCTCCTGGGCTGTAATGACCTGTAAAGACCAAAGAAATAGAAAGCAGAGTTGACCTAGACTCAGGTGGTACCCTCAAGGAAGGGTTAGGCTGCCAAACCTTTAACCTGGCTTTACCTTCTGCCTGACATACCTTTTCTTCCTTCTTTCACTGCTATCACTTCCTTCATTCACTTATATCCTTGGAGTTTACTTCATCCTAGGTGTCCCTAATGAGAAGATATTTCTGATCTTGATCTCAAAAGTGGATCCCTCTAAAAAAGTACATCAAGGCAACTGTTCTAGCCATTAATAATAAACTATATTAAGTAAAATAAATTGGAAGCAGGAGTGGCATCCACTTCCTAAAAAACATGCCTCCAGAAACTCTATGAACTTTGATAAATGTTGATAGTTATAGAAAGGCTTCAGGCCTTTTGTTTATAGGGTTGCTATAAGTCATGCTCGACTAGAAGGCAATCAACAAAAACAAGTAAAATAAATATCCCTGTTTGGGGGAACTTAAATTGTAGCAGGGGAAGATTGATTTCAAACAACGAATACAATGTATAAGTGAATTATCTAGTATGATACTGTTAGGTGCCATCGAGCTGACTTCAACTCATAGCAACCCTATGAAAAAATAGATCTGAACCTTGCTCTATCCTGTGCCATCCTCATCATCTGTGGTATACTCGAGCCTATTGTTAGAGTCACTGTGTCAATCCATTCTGTTGAGAGTTTTCCTCTCTTTCTCTGTCCATCCACCTTTCCAGCATAATGTCCTTTTCCAAAGATTGGCCCCTCCTAACAAATATGAGACAAAGGTGCTAATAAGTGAAATGGGGGGGGGAGTACAATCAAATGGGATTAGGAGTTGCTTTCTTCTGACATCTGTTTTCTGTTTCTTGGTTGTTTTTCTTTCCCCTTCTTTCTCCTTTGTCATTGTAGTGACCTTTTGCTCTCTTCATGTATGACATCCTTGATTTCATTCCACAGCTTCTCTGGTCATTGATCATTGATGATCAATGTCTCAAACCTATTCTTAAGTTGACTTTTTAATTCAAGTGGGATAGACTCAAGGCCATATATCTTGTGAATTTGTTTTAATCTCCTTCAGTTTCAATTTGAAACCGGGCTACTCCTTAGAGGTAAGGATTCTGAGGCTTCGTCTGACATACTTTGGACATGTTATAAGGAGGGACTGGTCCTTGGAGAGGGACATCATGCTTGGGAGGGTGGAGGAACAACGCAGGAGGGGAAGACCCTCTATGAGGTGGATTGATTCAGTGACTGATGTAAGTGGGTGGGTGTGTCAGAGACAGTGCAATTGGCACAGGACAGAGCAGGGTTTAGGGCTATGAGTTGCAAGTGACTCGATGGCGCATAACAACAACAACATGAGTAATTGGTGGTATGTTCCATAGTCAGCACATGGCCTGGTTCTGACTGCTGATATTGGGCATCTCCAATGATTCTTTCTACAGATGGGGAAACTATGAAAATTGCATTAAAACATCAAGAAGCCAAATCAAAGGGAAGAAATGTTGAAGTAAAAGAGTTGAATAGAAGATTTCAAAGGGCAGCTTGAAAATACAAAGTATTTTAACGAAATGTGAAAAGAATTGGAGTCAGAGAATAAAAAAGGAAGAACTCACTCAGTATTTCTCAAGCTGAAGAACAAATCCAAGCCTTAAGTTGTAATACTGAAAGATACCATGGGCAAAATCTTTAATGATCTAGGAAGCATCAAAAGAAGATCGAAGGGATACACAGAATCACTATACCCAAAAGAAGTGTTTTTTAAAATTTTTATTTGTTGTCGAGTCGCTTGCTCATAGCGACCCTATGTACAAGAGGCCTAAACCCTGCTCTATCCTGTGCCAACCTCACTGTCTTCAACACACCTACTCCCATCACCCCCATCACTGAATCGATCCATCTCATCGAGGGTCTTCCTCTCTTGCACTGTTCCTCCACCCTCCCAAACATTATGTCCTTCTCTAAGGACTGGTCCCTCCTTGCAACATGCCCAAAGTATATGAGACAAAGCTTCAGAATCCTTGCCTCCAAAGAACAGCCCAGTTTCACCCTCTCCTGGAAGAACTTGTTTGTTCTCCTAGCAGTCCATGGTATATTCAACACTCTTCTCCAGCACCACAGCTCAAATGCATTAATTCTCTTTCTATCATCCCTAGTCACTGTCCAGCTCTCTGATGTATAGCATTGCGTAGTCTCCAGCATGACACCATTGCTCTTCAGTACTCTGGAGAAGGCCCTGACAGCTGACTTTCCCAATGCAATTCATCTCTTGATTTCCTGGCTGTTAATACCCAGAGTGCTGACTGTGGAGCCAAGCAAACGAAAGCTGTTAACAATTTTCATCACTTCACCATCCATCATGATGCTGCCAATTGGCCCAGTGGTGAGTTTCTCAATGTTGAGTTTCAGTCCATATTGAAGGTTGCAGTCCTTGATCTTCTGCAGCAAGTGCTTCAGGTCCTCCTCAGCTTCAGCAAGCAAAGTTGTGTGTCATCTGCATCACATAGGTTGTTTGTTGATGAGTCTTCCTCCAATCTTGATACCACACTCCTCCTTATAAAGCCCAGCTTCCCTAATGATCTGTTCTGCATGTAGATTGAAAAGGTATGGAGATAGGACACATCCCTGATGCATTCCTTTCCTGATTTTGAACCATGCAGTGTTTCCTTGTTCCATTCTGAGGACTGCTTCCTGGTTTTGCATAAGCACAGTCAAGTGTTCTGGTATTCCCATTTTCCTCAAGGTTAGCCACAATTTGTTGTGATCCACATTGTCAAATGCCTTTGCATAGTCAATGAAAAACAGTTAGACATTGCTTTCTGCCAAGATCCATCTGACATTGGCAATAATGTCTCTAGTGCCGCTGACCCTCTTCCAAACCCAGCTTGTATTTCTGGTATTGCTCTGTCAATGTTCCAGTCATTTCTGGATAATCTTCAGCAGGATTTTGCTAGCGTGTGATATTAGTGATATTGTTTGATAATTTCCACACTCTTTTGGGTCACCTTTTTTTAAAATGGAAATAAATATGGATCTCTTCCAGTCAGTTGGCCAGATCATTTTCCTCCAGATTTCTTGGCACAACCTGGTGAGCCCTTCCAGGGCACTATCTGTTTGTTGAAATATGTCAATTGGTATTCCATCAATTACTGGGGCTTTATTTTTTTTGCCAAGTCCTTCAGAGCAGCCTGAATTTCCTCCTTTATCACCTCTTGGTCATATGTTGTTTCATGAAATTCTTCTGTGTCAGCCAATTCTTTTTGCTACAGTGACTCTATACTCCTTCCATCTTCTTGTAATGCTTCCTGAACAATATTACATGGTTTAAAATCATGTGATGATTTTAAAGAAAGGTATGTGCCAGAATTGGACCCTTTCTCCACATCTACTCAATCTGTACACAGAGCAAATAATTTGAGAATCTGGACTATATGAATAAGAATATTGCATCAGGATTGGAGGGACTTATCAACAACCTGCTTTATCCAGATAACACACTCTGCTTGCTTAAAACAAGGAGGACTTGAGTGACTTAGCGCAGATCAAGGACTACAATCTTCAATATGGATCACATCTCAACATCAAGAAAACAAAAATTTGCACCACTGGGCCTATAGGCAACATCAGAATAGATGGAAAAAAATTGAAGTTGTCAAGGAGTTCATTTTACTTGGATCCTCCTCAATGAATACTCATGGTAACAACAGTTAAGAAATCAAAAGATGGGTTGCATTGGGGAAATGTGCTGTCGAGGACTTCTCCAAAGTGTTAAAGAGCAATGATGTTAGTTTAAAGATGAAAGCACTCCTGATTCAAGTCATGGTATTTTCAGTTGCTTCCTATGCATCTGAAAATTGGACAATGAAAAACAAAAATGAAAGAATCAATGTCTTTGAATTGGGGTATTTGTGAAGAGTACTGAATATCCCATGGATGGCCAAAAGAATAAACAAGTCTGTCCTGGAGGAAGTGCAATCAGGGTGCTCCTTAGAGGCAAGGATAATGATAATTTTATCAGGAGACCAATCTTTGGTAAAAGAGTTCATGCTGAGAAATGTGGACAGTCAGAGAAAAAGAGGAAGATCTTCAACAAGATAGATTGACAAAGTAGGGTGGAGAATGTTAGAGATTGTGAGGATGGCACAGGAGAGGGGAAGATTCAGATCTTGTTCATAGGGTCACTATGAGTCATAACTGACTTGACAGCACCTAACTATAACAGAGGAAGTCTGAGGGAATGGTGAGGGAAAATCTCAATGAGGGAAGTGAGATTTGAATAAGGACTTGAGGCAAGGGTATTTATTATGAGCCACATAGATGGTTCAGAGTGTAGAGAGAGCATTCCAGGAAGGAAGAACAGCCAGTACAAAATTTCATGGGTGGGATTATGTCTAGTGTATTTGAAGATCAGAAAGGAGGCCAGTGGCACTGAAATAGAATGAGAGAAGAAGAGTGGCAAGAAGTCAGAAAGGTAGGTAATAGGGCTTTGTGGACTAGGTCACGAGGACTTAAGCTATGATTCTGAATGAAGTGTGGGAAATGGGAAGGTTATAAGTAGACAGTAAAAAGTTTTACGCAACATTGTTCCATTATTTACTAAAAAATGTTTCTTAATATTAATAATGCTCTGGGTGATAGATGCAAAACATGAATAAGGGATATTCACATCCCCTAGTCTAGTGAAGATAGTCACATCCCCTAGTCTTTAAATATAAATTATTGAAGACTTTGATCAAGAAAAGCATATGAGAATGATACAGGGGGCCTTGTTTAAACATGGTAGTTTTCTCTGAGTAGGTGAGCAAAAGGATGAAAATGTGTTGACTAGGTAAGGTTATTAATGTGTGAGAGTATGAAACTCCAGACAAAGAAAGAAGCATGTACTAAGATCCTGAAATCAGATTGTGCCTGGCACACTTGAGGAACAGTGAGGTGACCAGCATGACTGGAGAAGAGTGATGTGGAGTGTGGGGTAGTGAGCCTATTATTCAAAATGGCTTTTCTAGGCCATTGCCCTTGACTGTGCCACATGGCTGGGCAGGAACATGCAAATAGGGTGTGTTGGTCTATTCATCACAGGAGGAGACTGGTCAATTTTGCCATTCTAGCAGGCTTAAATTGAACACATTCAGCAGCAAAGTTTGGGGAATCTCACTACCAACAAGAAAGAAGCAGCTGAGAATGTAGTATATGTCATTTGGGGCCAGAGATTCCTGCACCAAACAGATTAGAGCCTAGAAGCTATAGCAGAGAACAAGAGACCTGATGTGAGACAGAACTGACCACAGTGCTAGAGTCTTTGCCCAAGCTTGCTGGACTGGGTGGGGAGGCACTGTAATTGGTAGCACTTTGTAACACTTCCCTAAAGCAGCAAGGTCAAAGGTTGAAGGACCTGGCAGCTCCCTTCAGAAACCATATTGACTGAGAAATTGAATTCCACTGCCAACCTGAGTTGCAACCTGTTAACTTCCTTAATAAATTCCATAATCACAAGTATGGCTATGTGGAGTTGGCGTAGCGATTGCAATAGATTTTGGACTAAACAGGGCAATAGAATTGGCCTTAGAATTAGCAGAAGTAGGTGTAGGAGTGTGGGGGTGGGTGGGGGGGAAGAGTATGTCTGACCTCGTGAGAATTGTTTTTGTGTTGTGGATGCTGTCGATGGAGACAGTTCCCCCTTGTGAAGTTAGCAGTGGTCAGATATGGCCATCTCCATGCTGCCTTCATTCTTTTTACAGGGAGAGTGGTAGAAAGTGAGGTCAGCAAAAGTAAACACTGAGGATTTTGGCTTTTAATCTGAGAGAGACAGGAGCTATGGGCAGAGTTCTGAGCAGAGAAGGCTCATGGCCTGATTTAAGATTTACCAGAATTTCTCTGGGTGCTATGAGCAGAACAGAGGTGTGTGGGTGTGTAGAAATGGAATGTTTGTTCAGATCTAGGGGAGAAATGATAGTGAGAAACTAGAGAATTATGTTTTGGTTTTTTTTAGGATTATGTATTTTTAAGGTAGAGGCGACAATTTTTTAAAAAATTTTATCATTTGAAGCAAGATGCTTAATTAACTCCTCCTTGTCTTTTTCATTTTGGACAACCCAGTACCAGAAACTACCCTCATTCCCATGTTGGTCCGTGCTAGAAACATCATCTTTTCTTCCCTACCTCCTTACATACCAGTTGAGTCAACTCTGACTCAGTAATACCTTGTGTGCAGGATAGAACTGCCTTTATAGGATTTTCTAGGATGCTACTTTTCAGAGTAAGCTAGGTCTTTCTTCCAAGGTGCCTCTGGGTGGGCTTGAACCGCCTTTTGTTAGAGCTTCTAAGGCCCAGAAAGAAGCGTGGCAAGCCTTTCTGGTGTTCCCATCCTGCCCAACCCCCTTTTTTCTTTTAAATTCTTTATTACTTCCTTCATTTGCCTCTAAGGCTTGGGAGAAGAAGCAGATTACCTTTACGACTCAATCTTGTTAGCGTCACCACTGCTTAAGTCTTATAACTATCTTTCTGTGACTCCAGCTTCTTTCCCCGCCCCGTAAAGCTGACGTTCCTGTTCTCTATTCATTGGCTAGTTTTTCTGCTATTAACCGTAGCCCCGCCTCTTTTCGGTCCTTCAAGCTTTCCACCCTTAAGCTCCTAGTAAACTTTCTATGGGTATGCTTCCTCTTAGAACTTCACTGAGCCGCCCACCTCCTTACTTGTACCCCCTTGGCCGGCACTGCCCACCAGTCACTCACCAGGTTACATCTGATTGGAGAACGAGGTGGGCGCACCCTGAGGACCGTAGCCTTGGTGCCCATAGTCGGCCTGGGGCCCATAGCTGCCGCCGCCCCCAGCGGGTTGCCCATAATCTGGCTGGTAGCCACCTTGGGATCCGTATGAATCTTGGGGCCCGTACCCTCCAGAGCCCTGCCCGTAGCCTGTCTCTCCATAGGCATCCCCGGGCGCAGGCTGCTTCTCAGTAGCGCTGGGCGGCGCGCGCAGGAATGGGGCAGCCCAGCCGGTCTCCTTAAACACAAACCACAGGTTGCCGACCCAGAGCACCAGGTTCAAGAAGCCGAATACCTGTGGGGAGATGATACCCTAAGGTTGGCTTATACCCATTGCCTTAAGGCCCTGGTTAATGATGAAGGATGTGCTAGGTGAGGCAAGGATCTAGGAGTAGGCCTTTTTTTTTTTATTTTTTTATATTTTTTTTTTAGGAGTAGGTCTTGGAGAGTAGTGGTTTCTGGACCTTTCCGATTCTAACATGTGAATGTCAGTGTGCAGAAAAAGCATTGTATGTGTTTGTATGCGTATGTGTATATGTTGAGGCAGGGAATTAATTCTTCAGACTCCCGATGAAGTTGAGATCTAGCAGTATTTCACATATAAGTATTTACATATTTTGTGCATAAATTTATATACATTATTTGTATATGTTTTAACATGTATAATATAGTAAACAGAAGTTTGATGTAATAAAATAAAAACAAACATAAACATGTGTATCATTAAAGATGTGCATAAACATGTATAAATACACAGCTATAAATATATATACTTTAATATTAAACTATAAATAGCTTTGCTATAAGTAAATATATAACATATAAAACACTATATATCCTTTACTAAATGACAAGCCCTCTTCTAAGTACTTTTAAGCAATGTTATTTTTCTAAAACTTTTGGTGTCCATTTGTTCTGAGTCGACAGAGTCAAACTGCCCTGTAAGGTTTTTAAGGCTGTAATCTTCACCGGAGTAGACTTGCTCACTCTCTCTTGCAGAGCTGCTTGTGGCCTCAAGCAGCTGAAGCAAACTTTTGGTTAGAAACTAAGCTCTGCACCACCAGAGCTCCATTTACATATCAGATCATTTAGAACTTAATTTTAAGACAAAGCATAATATCCTCATTTTGCAATTAAGGAAAGAGGCCTAGAAAGAAAATGCCCAAGGTAATATAGCCACCAAGTGCTAGAAGAAAATATTGGAATCTTATAATCCTGGAATTATATATGTTTATATTCTATAGGCTCAGAATAGGTTCAGATCTGTTCATAGGGTCGCTTAGAGTCGTATTCAACTTGATGGCACCTAGCAGCAACAACAATATTATATAGTGAGCTCACGTAGAATAATCCATAGGGAGTTGTGCTGCTAACCCAAAGGTCAAACCTCTCTAGTGGCTCAAATCCACCTCAGAGAGAGAAAACAATCTCCTCTCATGCACTTTACAACCTCAGAAACCCTCTGGAGGGTCAGCTGTGAGTTAATTCTTACTCAACAGCAATTATACTTTAACTATATAACCAAAACCAATTGCCATCAAGTTGATTATGACTCATGGTGACACCATGTGTCTCAGAGTAGTACTGTATGTCATAGGGGTTTAGTATCTGATTTCTTGGACTCAAACCTCTAATCGTTTGGTTATCAGCACAGAACATTAACCATTTGCACCAGTGTATAGGGATACCATATATATTATATACATATATATTACACCTGTTACATATATAATGTACATAACAATACATGTTTATACATATAATAATTTTATCTAAAGGTATATAGATATTTTAAAAATATTAAAAAGCTATTATAAAAAATCTATAATATTTATATAACACTTATTATGACTTA
>NW_006400191.1:749414-756978 GCF_000299155.1 Elephantulus edwardii | reverse complement strand
TATTATAAAAATATCTATAATATTTATATAACACTTATTATGACTTACCAAACATTAGTCACTTTATATATGTTATCAGTTCAATAAAGACTCAGTTTTGGAGCAGGCTCTATTATTAGTCTTCAGTTTACATGCTCAAACTGAGGCTTGAAAGGGTAAGGAATTTGAGGTCCTAGAGTCGGCAAAGTTGGGCTTTGGCCACCTCGTGGCAATTATTGGGTAACATTTGAAGTTAGTTCCTCATTTTGCACATGAAGAAACTGGGTCTGAATAGGAGACTGAGTTGCTGGAGATTCTACATGGCTAGGCTGACTCTGGGCTCAATGTTTCCCAAAAGTAATTTGGGAAGTAGGACACTGAGTAGGACACTAAGTAGGACCATAGGGATGCCTGTAGCATCATCATGGTTACAATCCCTATCTCACCTTTCAGAGCTCTGATTTTATTTCTCCTGTGTTCTTATTCTCTTTCCACCTCACCCTCCACTGCACTGCAAATTTCTCAGCAACTCCACCCCACCTCCACCCCTAGCTGGCACAGCCAGCTTCCCAGGGCTCACCACTGAGGTATTGAGGCCAGAGGTCACAGGTTCCCTCAGCTCCTTGCATGTGTTCCCTGTGTGGCGGCAGACAGTCATCTCTTTGATAATGTTCTCTGGGTCTGTAGCCATCTTGACATCTGACAGCCCCTTGGCCCATGCTGATGAGCTAACCAGCCACATGAAGGCAAACACTGCTGTAGCCAGAAAGTCCTAGGGTGAGGGTAGAGGAGGAAATGGCATTGTGAATGGGCTGCTTCTCACTCTGCTATGAGGCTCTCACAGATTGTAGGCTTTTAGAGGTGGGGATCCCAAAGAAGAAGCCTGTCTCTCTGCTGCCCTGTTAAGTTCTGAAACCCCTAAAACATTTACCTGAAGATAATTATCTCAGCATGAATTTGTGTGTATATATGAGATAGTAAGGAATGGGAGAGAGATTTGTGAAAAGACATGTGTCTTTCCACTTTTGTCTGCATGCATGAATTTGTGTCCTTTTGTGTCTGAAATGAGTGTATGAGTACAGCTGTTCAGGAATCAGTGTGACTGTGTGGCATGAAGACATGTGTGCTCCTTTCTTTGATCTAGTGTGAGACATGGTAGGTTCACAAGTATGTGCCTGTCTAGGATTCTGTGTGGACTGTTAGTATATCTTTAAGACTCTATGGATCCATATTCTGTGAGGTGTGGACTCACAGTCACATGTGAGGCTGTTATGGTGGCTGCTTGTATGCCTGTTTGTGGGCCTGAGATTTGATGTGGTCTATGAGCCTCGCTACGTCTCAGAAGGTGTGTATCCCCATGGAACCTGCATATAAGTGGCTGTGGAGACTCACCAACATGGGACCTTTGTTGTTCTCTCGGTACTTGTTCTGCAGGAAGATGTAGGTGGCCAGAGCCCCCATGGAATAGAGGAAGGCAAATACAGCCACTGTGACAAAGAATTCGGCTGACGAAGAGTAGTCCCCTACCAAGAAGACCTTAGTGGTGCCTCCTCCACAAGTGGGTGTATCAAAGTACACTTGGTGTAGCCTGCAAAGAGAAGTGGGTGGGTGTGGCCTAGCCCTTCAGAACCCATACATCCACCCTACTCCTGTCCACTCATGGACCCGTGACATTCTAGCAAGGCCCCAGGAAGAGGAAATAACCATTCACTGAGCACTTACTATGCACTAGTCACACCTCATGGATTGTTTACAGTATTCTGGACAAATGTTATTCTTCTCTACAATTCAGTCAATCTGGCCTTTTGTATTATTCTTGGAATATGCAAGACATTCTCTCACCTCAGGATCTTTGTTCTGGCTGTTTTCTTTGTTTTGCTTAACTATCACATTCTTGGTGAGGCCTTACCTATCTCACTATTTAAAATTAAATTGATACCCCTCTCAGATTCTCTTTTCACTTCTTGCTTCATTTTTATCTGTAGCAGTGATTGTCATCTGATACACTATGTGTTTTACTTATTTATCTTGATTTTTGCTGTAACTTCAGGAGAGCAGGAGTTCCTCTGTATTGTTTATTGCCAAATTGCTAGGAGCTGGAAGAGTGCTGGCATGTAGTTGGTATTCAATAAACGTTTATCTCCCCCACCCCCGCCTTTTCCCTTCCTTTCTTGTTGCCTACCATCAGATAGAATCTGACTAGCACAAGAGGAGATTGCCCCTCCTTCTCCAGCAGAGCATCTGGTGGATTCCAACCATGCACCTTCAGGATTGTAGCACAGCTTCTTGCCACTAGTCCACCAGAACTCCCTAATAAATGTTTATTGGATGAAGTGCACAGAGGTGGAAGCAAAAGGCTCTGAAAAGCAGATTAACTTGCCTAAAGTTACACAGTTGGCAAGAAAATGGCAAAATTGGGATTTGAATCCTGTATTTCCCCTGCCCCCAAGTTTGTTGATTTTCCCCATCTTTCAGGTCTTGGAGAGAAAAAAAAAACCCTCCAAAACCTATGTTTTTGAGAGCCCAGAGACTACAAAATAGGAAGAAACAAGACAGACTGAGTCAGGGTAGAAGGGATCCTGGGATAGGATGTATGTATGTGAGAGGCGTAAAGACAGACTGGAAAGGTGTTCCAGGACTGAAGTCTTTCCTCTGATATAATAGAGAAGAGAGCTGTAGGCAGAAAACATTTGTGTGGAGGGAAGGACTGGAGTAGGGTCCTAAAGCCTTAGGATCTTGAAATTGAATAAATGATGCTGGGTCCCTTGGGTAGCAAAGGTCCCAAGGAAGAAGCTGACATTAGTCACCTACAAAGGCTCCAAAAAGAGTGAAGAATCCTTGGGTGGGGGGGACGTGGGAGAACAGGGATGTGGGAGAGTTTGCTTAGGGGTCTCAGGGCAGATTTATTTTTTTTTCTTTCTCCAGAAGACAAGTGATAAAGGGTAGATCCTCTGGACTTAAGGTCCTAGGTGTGGAAGGCAACAGGGTCCACAAAGGACTTCTGTGATCTTATGGATTCCCAATGGGCTGGCTCAGTATTTTATGACTACCCATGACCTCTCTTTTCTAGTCTCTCCTCTCTGGCTTCTGTGAAAAGGTCACTTCTGAGTTGTTCTCCTACTTTCCTGGCCACATGTTCCTGGAAGCTCTTTTTCTTTCAATCTTTGCCTAGGACATTTATGCTTATCTTAACATTTCTTTTTACTTTCTCCTTTTCCTGCTGGATGATCTCTTGAGCATAATTTGCCCTTAAGTACTCAAATTTCCTATTCAATCCATGATCTCTTTCCTGATTACTTTCATTTATTTATTTTGCTTAACAACACTTATGGTGTACCTATTGAGTGCAGGGTACTATGCTAGACACTTTATGAGTATTAAATCATTGATCACACACACACATGCCCCATAGTCCTGTGAGATGGGTGCTGTTATTACCTTCTTCTATAGATGTAGAAGCAGACCTGGAGCAGTTGTGTGATTTGTCCAAGTCGTGGAAGAGCCTAGATTTGAACTCAGGCCCTTAAAAGCCTCTCCAGGGATTGTTTTCTCACTCCCAGGAGGTAGACAATTGTGTAAGGCCAACAGCCATGCCTGCTTGTATCACTCTTGTACTCCTGTATACTTGGCACCCAGCATTGACTGGAATAATACATGAGCTCAAACACTATCAGAATTGTTTAACTGAGTTTAGTAATTCCCTATATCTAAGAAGTTGTTGTTGTTGTTGATTGCTTTCGAGTCAAGCGTGACTCATAGCAACCACATGAACAAAAGGCCAGAAGCCCCTCTTCAACCATTGACATTTATCAAAGTTCATAGTTTCCAGAGAGGCATGTTATTTAGGAAGTGGATGTCACTCCGGCTTCCAAACAGTACCACTCATTATTCTCTTTCATAAAACTTTGTATGAGACTTTCTTCCTTGCATTCTTCCAGTCTGCAATTATCCTCTTTATTGATTAATTTATTATAACATTGGTTCCACACAGGTAAGGACTTTGGTCTGTTTTGTTTACTGCTATGTCCCCAGCACTTTGAGCAGTATCTGGTATACAAAAAGTTATTGTAAAAAGTGTATGGAATGAATGGGATTAAATAATCTGTTAACATTTTCTTTCCTTTTGACTCTTGTTTACTGCCTGTCTCCCCTTGCTTATCAGTGTCTTAGATGTCCAAAGCAGCGCCAGACACAAGATAGGTGCTCAGTATGTGGATAGTGACTTAAGCAGGTATGGCCTCCTTTTGAGGGGGGGACTAGCAAGGGGACACCAGGGATGAGGGGTAAACCTGTCCTGCTCCTCCCCCACCCCCTCCCAGGTCAGTGAGGATCCCTATAATGTGGGAGAGTGGAGGCACACCTGAAGGGGTACTCGAACTTGACCTCGATGCTGAGGTCACTCTCCGTCTTGTTGGCACATTCCACACTCAGCTGTAGCTCTCCACTGTAACTGCCACATGTGGCAAAGGCGAAGATGGCAAAGACCTTGGGTTACAGGGATAGGGATGGCCAGTAAGCTTGTGTGCATGTAGGAAGACACCCTCCTCTAGACAGAGCAGAAGCCTAGCACAGACAGCAGCAGATGGACCTGTCCCCACCCCCATTTCCTAATCAGGGTTCATCATAGCCAAGGGCAAGCTGATTACAGGCGTATGGCTATCTCTTCCTGGCTCTCTCTCCCTGCTTCTTCCCTGTCTACTTCTCTGCCTATCTCTTTTTATTTTATGTCTCTCTATATTTATGCTTCTATCTATTTCTGTTGTGTTTTTGTTTATCTTGGTATTTTTTCCTATTTCTTTGCAAATCTTTTTCAGATGTCTCTGTTCCTTTTAGTACCTCTGATTCTCTGACACTCCTTAGTCATATGTGCCTCTGTCTTCACTTTATCTCTGTGTGTGTGTGTGTGTGTGTGTCTTTTCTGTATCTTTTATTTAGTCTTTGTATGGTTCTCTCTTTCATTTCTATTTATCTCTTAAAATGCAAGGAGAAAGGGAGGTAGGGTGTGTGTGTGTGTGTGGGGGGGGTGTCTGTTCTCTCTCTCTAACACCATTTCCTGCCTCTTCTCCTGTTTCTATTTCTCTTTCCATGTCTCTCTTTCTGTGTGTGTTTCCATTTTCTTAATATTTTTCTGTTTGTCTTCCTCTCAACTTATTTCTTTTTTCCTCAGTATTTCCATCTCTCTTTATCTTTTCTGTCACCTTCATCGTCTCTGGATTTCTTCTGCTTTGCATCCCCCATAAAGGGCTACAGGCTCCTGGGACTTCATTTTGGATTGCAGTTCTCCCATTATCCTTGCCTTTCCCCATGAATATTCTTGCTTCCCACCCTCATTCCACCTCTTCTTTTAACATCCGCCACACACACTACCTCCCCTTTTTCCTTGTATTTTCCCCCACAACTTGGTACACACTCACCCATTGCAGCACCTTCACGAAACCAAGGGGCTCCTTGACCACCCGGAACTGACCCCCAGCCACCAACTGAGGAGAAAAATGGTGAGGAGAGGGTGGGGGAAGTGGAGGTGGAGAGGAAAGTGTGGGGCAAGGCTGCCAGGTGATGATCCCTAGGTCTTGGGCATGTGACTGCAGGGAGGGGTGACATTTGGAGAGGAAAAAAGTGACACTTTGGGAAAAGTATGAGCTCCAGGGTCTATTAGTGAAGACACTCAGAATTTAGGATTGGTGAGGAGGTGTGGGGGGAGGAAGTCTTGGGTAATGGTGAGTCAGATCACAGTGGAGACAGGGGATGAGGAAGATGAGTATGGGGTTGGGACTAGATAGAGAAAGAGAGAAGGTCTGAAACAGTAAAGGTGAGTCAGATGGCAAAGGGGCTCAAGGAAAGAGTGGGCAGTGAGTCTGGATTCATTAGAGTGGGGGAGGAGTGTGTGGAGTGGTGAAGGTGAGTCATAGCTTGGCAGGTGTTGGGTTAAACAGAGTGAAATCTGCAGTGAGTCAGATGATGGTGGTAGCCTGAAATGATGAAGATAGGGAGGAGTTGGTGGTGATTGGGGAGGATGTGAGGTTCTGAGGTGGTGAGGATGAGTGAGATGGTAGAGAGGGTCGAGGCTGATTAAGGTGGGAGCAGGACTTGGGCATGGCTTCACTGGGTGTGTACTGGGTAAGGAAAAAACTGAGGGTTCTGGAAAGGGAAAGTCAGATTGTCTCCCTAGGTCTGCTCTGGGGGAAGAACAGGGGCATTATTTATGTTTGGGAGGAGCAGGCTCCAGTTCTACCCTCTATTCCCCCACCTCCATGTCTTCTGTCATTCTGTTTCCTAGCTTGTCTGTAGCCCCCTCCCGCTCTTTCTTCTACTCTCCCTTCCCACACCCCTTACTCTCACCCGGGCCCTAGGACCCCTTTTTCTCCTCTCGAGGTCTTCATGGGAAAGTGGAGCTTCAGGGGGCTTTCGCTGCAGCAATGAGAGCAACCCTCGCTGCGGCAATGAGAGCGGCCCTTGCTGCGGCACACTCCTTTTCTCTTCCTCCCCTCTTTTGCTGCAGACCCTAAATCTTAAAGCTAGGGCACCAGGACTCTGCTGCCAGAACCAAGGCTACCACCTCAGATGCTCCGGGAGTGGCGAGCTCTGTCCGCGGTGCTGGAGTACATACCTGATTCACCACGTCCATGCCTGCCAGCAGCAGCATCAGCAATGTGGGGGGGTGGAGGAGAGAGGTGCCTGGAAGCAAGGGCGGGCGCTGAGTGCAGCGGGTGGAGTGTGCGATATCTGGAACAGCCCAGGAGGCTGCAGCCCCGCCCCTCACATTCCCTGCTGTTTGCGGCTGCGCAGCGCCGAATATGACGACGTTTGCTGAGCTGCCATTCCATCTGGTTGGACCAAGGTCTTTTAATCGTAGGGTTGCACGATTTGATGCGGTAGGTGGGTGAAGGAAATGGGAAGGATCTTTTGTAAAAAATAAAGTATTAAATATTTGTAAATAAATCAGTATACAGTTTAAAAAATACAAAATAAAGACCAAAATTAACGTTAAAAAAAAAGATCATTGTCTATGAAACACAGCTAGCAGTCTAGGGAAAGGAAGACTGCTCAGTCATAGAGCGTGATAGCTAGACATTTTCTAGCTTTATTAACTGTTCATTCATTTAATCCTTATAACAACCTTAGTGGTAGGAACTGTTATTACCCCTATTTTCACAGATGAGGAAAATGAGCCCTAGAGAGGTTAAATGACTAGCACAAGGTCACCCAGATAGTAATTGGCAAGGCCTGGAGTTCCTGCAATTGAAATCATAGTTCGAGGTTTTGAGTTTCTTCTCTTTCGCAGTTTTCGTTGTAAAAATGTATATAGCACACAGCATTTGACAACTCAACTTACTTAAATGTACAACTTAGTGGTATCAATTATAATAATATGTTGTACAACAATCACTCATTTTTAAAAAATTTTAGACACCTCAAACACTTCCCTCCCCCTCCATCCATCTCCCCTATTTCTGAAATTTTAGCTTATTCTGAACACTTAGCTATTCTTTTTTTTTATTAATTTCTTTATTTTTCATTTCAATGAACATCTACAGAGATTTTGGAATTCCATTCATTCATTGTTGCATCCCTCTCCCCGCCCCCC
>NW_006400191.1:742081-748699 GCF_000299155.1 Elephantulus edwardii | reverse complement strand
TGTCTTGATTTGCATCTCTCTCAGAGCTAGGGATTTTGAACATTTCTTCATGTGCTTGTTGGCCATCTGAACGTCTTCCTTGGTGAAGTGTCTGTTCATATCCTGTGCCCATTTTTCAATTGGATTATTCACCTTTATCTAAAACTTAGCTATTCTGTCTATGCAAAGTCTTCTATTCCTCAGCCTTCTCTGAAATTACTATTTCTCTTTTATGCTGCTAAAACTAGTCTTACCAAAGTAAAAACTGATCCTCATTGTTGCAAAATCCAATGGGTAAAATACATTTGGATTTAAGAATCTCAACCTCACTGGTACTAAAAGGTATACATAACAAAAACTACTAAGAAATGTTTTTCATTTTTGAAGCTGATGAATGTAAAAAAAGTTTGATATTGCCAGGTTGGCCAGAAGCAGATGTCATAAATTACCAGTGAAAGTTAAATAGATATAGCCTTTGTAGACAGCAATCTGGCAAATTTCAGCAACATAACAAATTCATAAATACTATTTCAGAGTTTCAAAGAGTGCAGATGATCAAAGAATACAGTCTTTAATAAGGATTGCATCTCAATGTCAAGAAGAAAAAAATCTTACCATTTGATCAATAGGCAACATCATGATAGATGAAGAAAAGATGGTAACTGTCAACTTCATCTTACTTGTATCCACAATTAACACCCTTGGTACCAGTAGCAGTCAGGAAATCAGGATACATATTTCACTGGGAAAGTCTGTAGTTAGGGAGTTCTCTAAATTACTGAGGAGTAATGATGTCAGTTTGAGGACGAAGGTGCATCTAATTCAGGCCATGTCTGATCACTTTCTGTGCATCTGAGAGCTGGATAATAAATAAGGATGACAGAAGAATAATTGATGCCTTTGAGCTGTGATTTTGGAGAAGAGCGCTGAACATTCCACAGACTGCCAAAATAACAAGCAAATATGTCTTGGAAAGAATGCAAGCAGAGTGTTCTTTGGAGGCAAGGATGATGAGGCTTCGCCTCATATTCCTTGGAAAGGGACATGATGCTTGGAAAGGTGGAGAGTCGGTAAAGGAGAGGAAGACCCTCAATTGGTGAATTAACACTGTGACTGCCACTATGGGCTCTAATGTGTCAGGAAGTGTGAGGAGGGCACAGGATAGGACAAGGTTCAAAACTATTGTTCATAGGGTCACTGTTGGTCATACTTGACTTGATGGCACCTAACAATAACAACGTATATACTATTTGAACAGTATTCATATTCTAGGAATTTCCCCTACATGTAGACTTATAAATGTGCTGAAAGATGTATGTATAAGAGGATACATTGCAGTGCTGTTTATAATAGCAAAGAGTGGTCATTCCCTTAATGTTTATTACCTACTGGTGGCCTGTTTAAATAAATAATGATACAACCACCAAATGGATTACAATGCTGCTGTCATTAATAATAATATGGCACTAGAATGACTGAACAAACAAATATGTCTTGAAGAAAGTGCAGCCTGTGTGCTCCTTGGAGGCAAGAATGATAAAGCTTCATCTTACATACTTTGGGCATGTGACTAGGAGAGCTTAGGAGATGTCCATTGGAGAAGAACATCATGTTTGGGAAGGTGCAGAGTCTGCAAAGAGAGGCCCTCAACCGGAGGAATTGACGCAGTGACTGCTACAATGGGCTCTAACATGTTGGACAGAACTTGTGAGGATGGCATAGGATAGAACAAGGTTCAGATCTGTTGTTCTACACCTAACAACAATGACAACATTGAATAGTTGACAAGATATTTAAGTTAAAAAAATGTGGAATTTGGGTACAAAGAGGAGAGAAGGATCACAGCACAGATACGATAGCTAACATTTACGTTTTAGTTATTTTATGTCAAGTACTATTCTGAGAACTTCACATATACTACTCAAATAACCCTCAAAGCAACTCTGTAGGTATTACTACTATCTGTATTTTACAGTGGAATACACTGGGGTCTAGAGACCTGAGGGAACTTGCCTAAGATCACACTTTCGTGCAACTAGGATTCAAATGCAAAATTTCTGGTTCCAGTATGTGTTGTTCTTTATGTGTTGTTCTTTATATATTGTGCTAGCTTTACCAGTGCAGCATCTTAGGTATGCATGGAAGATATTTGATAGCCCTGGTTGCTTCCAAAGATAAGGGAAACTTCATTTTATACCTCCTTGTACATTTTGAAGTTTGAGCCACCTGAATGTACAGGTAGTTACTGGATTATAAATTAGTCCCATTTGAACTTGTATATTTTTTTTATACTCTGAATTTTTATTTATTTATTCTTTTTATGTGTGTACCATCAAATTGGATCTGACTGGTACAGGAGGCGATTGTTCCTCCTTCTTCAGCAGAGCATCTGGTGGATTTGAACTGCACACCTCTAGGATTACAGTGCAGTTTCCTGTGAACTTGTATATTAATTCGGGTGGTTAGTTATGGTATGTATCTAATGTCAGTTGGTCAAATGTTTGTCTTAGTATATTGTGTACCTTCCTATGCATACAAAAATATTAAAGAAACACTTTCAGATACACTAAAACATCCTTAATATAATAATACAGTAATAATAATAATAGTTATATGTTTTCCCCTAAGTAATAATTCATTATTTTGAACCATGGCACATGTATATGTACCTTGATTTTTTAGTATAATAGACATTATAGGAGTTGGTTCATATGTAAATCAAATATTCATAACTCAGGGACAGATTGTGTACCTATGTTTTTTAAAAACACATGCAAGTTCACACAAATATCTAATGGACACTTCCAGACATTACAGGGAGTAGCAGTATACAGAACAAGTTAAGAACAAGCATAGGTTTTAGCACTCAACTGCTTAAGTATGAATCTCCTGTTTAGTCCTGTGTGATGTTGCAAATGCAAGATAGTTCAGTAAGGATACTTATAGAGTTATTGAAGAGTTCTGGTGGTGCTATGGGTTAAACATTGAACTTGGGCTTTTAGCTCTATGTACTGACCCAACTTTTTCAAGATGTCTACTTTTTTTTTTAATTCTGTGCAAGCTGAACTTGCAGGGTGTATCACTCCACACCCCCAAGCCCATATGGGTGAGTCAAAGTGTAAACCAACTTTGATGCTGAACAGGATGTTTTAAACATTGAAATGACTATCAAGACCAAAGGTGTGGACTTTGTGGCAGTGCCAAGAACCCCACCTCCTTTCTCTGCTAAATCACCATGGCAGCTAGGACTCTTGCACCTATATCCCCAAAGCTGGAGGGCATTCAAGGCCCTCATCTCAGCGGAGCTCAAACCCGCTTACTATCTGCATTATCCTACTTTCACTTTAGCCAAGCCAACTGCACCCCAGAATTCCTCCGCAAATTTCCAGCTAGCAAGGTTCCAGCATTTGAAGGTGACAATGTTTGTTTGAGAGAAATGCCATTGCCTATTATGTGAGCAATGACGAGCTGTGGGGAAGTACCCTAGAGGCAGCAGCCCAGGTGGTGCTGTGGGTGAGCTTTGCTGACAGCTATATTGTCCCCCAGGTCAGCACTTGAGTGTTCCCCACCTTGGGCATCATACACTACAGGCACGCTACAGAGAATGATGCCAAGGAGGAGGTAAGGCCTTCTGGGTGATCACTTGAAAACAAGAAGTTTCCTGGATGTGTGACCCTGGCTGACATCACAGTTGTCTGTATCCTGTTGTGGCTCTACGAACAGATGCTAGAGCCTTCTTTCCACCAGACCTTCCCCAATAACAACGACTGGTTCCTCACCTGCATTAACCAACTCCAGTTCCAGAGTGAGGTGAAGCTCTATGAGAAAATGGCCCAATATGATATTAAAAAGTTTGCAGAGAGCTGGCCTGAAAAAGATGTCCCATAGAAAGATAAAGGACCATGGAAGGAGATGCAGAAGGCCCAGACTGAGTGGAAGGAAGAGAAAAAGGCAGTGGCTGCTCCTGCTCCTGAGGAAGAGACAGATTGATGTAAAGCAGGTGTTGGCTACTCAAAGGCCAAGGATCTCTTTGCTCACCTGCACTTCTTGTTGGATGAATTTCAGCACAAGTACTCCAATGGGGACACACTGTCTGTGGCTTTAGCCCATTTTTGGAAGCACCTTGATAATGATGGCTGGTCCCTGTGGTTCGCTTCCCTGAAGAGCTTCGTGAGCTACAACCTTATCACTGAAATGTTTCAGCGACTGGATAAACTGAGGAAGAATGCCTTTGCCATTGCCATCCTTTTTTGAACCAAAAATAGCAGCTCTATTTCTGGAGTCTGGGTCTTTAGAGGCCAAGAGCTTGCCTTCCTGCTGAGACCAGATTGACAGGTGGACTGTGAGTCATACACATGGCAGAAACTTGATCCTGGCAATGAAGAGACCCAGATGCTGGTTCAAGAGTACATTGTGTGTGTGTGTATGTGTTTTATTCATGTATGTTGTTTGGGATTTTTTTCCCCCCGCTCCCTCCCTCCACCCACCAAACTCTTCAACTCTGTGATTTCCTTTCCTCCCCACCCTCAACCTCCTTGTCCTCTCTCCTTCCCTTGAGAGTACAAAAGTACTCCCAGCAAAAGCTGGGAGGGGGCCTTCCTGCACGTGGGTAAAGCCTTCAACCAGGGCAAGATCTTCAAGTCAATGACTTGTCATCTAGCTGCCTGCACCTGTTGTTTGGGAGTATGTTGTTTTTGTTGTTGATTGCCGTCAAGTCGAGCGTGACTCATAGCAACTTATGAACAAAAGATCTGAAGCCTTTCCATAACTATCGTCATTTCTCAAAGTTCATAGAGTTTCTAGAGGCATGTTGTTTAGGAAGTAGATGCCATTTGGGAATCATTAGAGGTAATGGAATATTAATTTAAAAAAAAAGACCAAATGTGTACCAGTCAAAGCAATGAACAGAGGCCTTTGCCTACCAGAAAGGGACCAGATACGAACTTGCGTCAGCACTGAAGTCACCCTTATTTGGCTGCCTGGAGATCGTAATTTGGGGCCTATTGAAAAATGCCTACTCAGTATGATTTCTCTGAGCTGAAAGTCTTCCTGAAAGGGCTGGAAACTGATAAGAACTCCCTCATTGAGATAATCTGCTTCAGGACCAACTAGGAGCTGAAGGAAATTTTACTTAATTTTCTTATAGATGCTATTAATTTCACATTGATGAAATTAAATGAATTGAATTGTCATGGGCTATTTTAAGTCAACCATATGATCTATTATGCTGGAAATGAAAAGGAGAAAAAAATGGGGGTCACATTCATAGTTAAAAAGACTATTTCTAGATTCATCTTGAAATGCAATGTTGTAACAGGATAATATTTGTATGCATACAAGGAAGTATTATAATGAAATGTGCAAAGAGCTGGAGTTAGAAAATCAAAAGGGATGAACTCACTCAGCATTTCGTCAGGTGAAGGAACTGAAGAACAAACTCAAGCCTTGAGTTTCAATACTTAAGGATGCTGTGGACAGAATATTGAATGACCCAGAAAACATCAAAAGAAGATGGAAGGAGTACACAGAGTCAAGATAGCAAAAAAGAATTGCCTGACACAGAAGAATTTCATGAAACTTCATATGATCCAGAGACAATGATGATGAAGGAGGAAGTTGAAGTTGCTCTGAAGGAATTGGCAAAAACCAACTCCCCAGGAATTGATGGCCTACAAATTGACATATTTCAACAAACAGGTGCTTCCCTGATACACTCTTACCAGGTTGTGCCAAGTAATCTGGAGGACAACCATCTAGCCAACTGACTGGAAGAGATCCATATTTATTCCCATTCCAAAAAAAGGTGATCTGATAGAGTGTGGAAATTATCAAACAATGTCAATATTACATGCAGGCAAGATCCCGTGAAAATTATCCAAAAACAAGTGAAATAGCACATCAAGAGAGAAATTCCAGATGTGCAGACTGGATTTAGAAGAGGCCATGGCACTAGGGACATTATAGCCAATGTTAAATGGATCTTTACTGAAAGTAGAGGAATGTAGATGCAAAGACATTTGACTGTGTGGATCAAAATAAACTGGCTAACAGTCTACTTTTCTTTTTTAAGATTTTTTTAAATTTTAATTGAGATTTTAACAAATGTTTATAGAGAACTTGTATTTCCATTCACTCATTGTTTCTTCCCCCCACCCCCGCCTTGTTCACTTTTCTTTTTGAAAAAAACAAACAAACTCAAAACTTCTTTCATTGTTGTACGATTTCCTCCCCCTCCCCAGTCCACTTTGCTATGCAGTTCTTATTCTGGACTGTTGTCATGCAAATAATACCTAATCATATATTCCTTTTATTCAGTTATTTCCCTCATCTGTTTCAATACAGTGTATGTTATTTATCAACTCTTTTCTTAGTTTCCCCACAACCTCCATGTCAATCCTGTTTTATAACAGTGGCATTATGCAGTATTTGTCCTTTTGTGATAGAGCGATTTCATTCAGCATAATGTCCTCCAGGGCCACTCATTTTGTATAATATTTTCTTAGTTCCTTTTTTCAGTGCTGCATAGTATTCCTTCCCACATGAATTTCAGAACCATCTCAGGAACAGATTTGAGGCTTTGAACACTAATGAACGAAGGCCAGATGAGTTGTGGGAGGATATCAAGGGTATCATCCAGGA
>NW_006400191.1:736557-740181 GCF_000299155.1 Elephantulus edwardii | reverse complement strand
CTCGACGGCACATAACAACAACAACAACAACAGCATAGTATTCCATTGTGTGAATATACCACAGCTTCTCTATCCATTTGTCTGTTGATGGGCACTTAGGTTATTTCCCTCTCTTTGCTATTGTGAACAATGCGGCAATAAATATAGGTGTGCATATTTCTGTTTGGGTGGCAGTTATGGTTTCTTTAGGGTATATTCCCAGTAGTGGAATTGCTTGATCAAATGGTATTTCTGTTTCCAACTTTTGGAAGAAGTTCCATACTGACTTCCATAGTGGTTGCACCATTTTACACTCCCACCAACAGTGAATAAGGGCTCCAGTTTCTCCACAACCTTGCCAGAAATTGTTGTTTGCTGTTCTCTTGAATTTTGCTATTGTTACTGCGGTATGATGAGATCTCATAGTTGTTTTTAACAGTCTTTCTAACAGAGAAGAATAGGAATCCCAGAACAATTTATTGTGCTTATGCAAAACCTATACTTGGACCAGTCATCAGAACAGGGCAAGGACACATTGCATGGTTCAAGATCAGGAAAAGTGTACGCCATCCTATTTCTGTACCTTTTCAATCTATATGTAGAACAGATCATTCAGGAGGCTGGGTTCTATCAAGAGGGGTGTGACATCAGGATTGGAGGAAGACTTATCAACAACCTGCATTATGCAGATGACACAGCCTTGCTTGCCAGAATTGAGGAGGACCTGATGAAGGAGGAAGTTGAAGTTGCTGCAGAAAGTCAAGAATTGCAGGCTTCAATATGGGTTGAAGCTCAACTTCAAGAGAATGAAGATTCTCACTTCTGGGCCAGCTGACAGTATCATGATAGATGGTGAAGAGATTGAGATTGCTAACAGCTTCAGTTTGCTTGGCTTCACAATCAACACTCTTGGTACCAGCAGCCAGAAAATTAAAAAAACTAATTGCATTGGGAAAATCTGCTGTCAGGGACTTCCCCAAAGTACTGAAGAGCAACAGTGTCAGTCTAGAGACTAAGGTGCACCTGATCCAGGCCATGGTCTTCCCAATTACTTGCTATGCATCAGAGAGCTGGCCAATGACTAAGGATGATAGAAGAATTGATGTCTTTGAGTTGTGGTGCTAGAGAAGAGAACTGAATATTCCATGGACTGTTAAGAGAACAAACAGGCGTGGCCCGGAGAGGGTGAAATTAGGCTGCTCATTGGAGGCAAGGATTTTGAAACTCCACCTGACATACTTTGGGCATGTGGCCAGAGGGGAGCAGTCCTTGGAGAGGGACGTCATTCTTGGAATGGTGTAGGGACAGCACAAGAGACGAAGGGACACTGGATGAGATGGATTGACTCAGTGATAGGGGTAGGTGTGTCAGAGATAATGAAATTGGCTCAAGATAGAGCAGAGTTCAGAGGTGTTGTACATAGGGTCACTATGAGTCACAGGCAACTCGATGGCACATAAGAACAACAAGGAAATGTACAAGACTGACCTGGAGAAGGACAGTATTTCTGACACATCTGGTGACTTTCACAAGCTTATGGCTGCCCTTGCAAAAGGCAGAAGATGGTTCTGTCATTGACTATGATTGACCAAGATGCCCAAGCGCTCTATGATGTTGGCATGAAGAGGAAAGGAACTCATGTTCCCAAGTGGATCAGCATTATGATGGAACAGAGTGTGCACCACCTCCAGATAGTATTTGAAAAGTATGAGAGCTGCAGTCCTTACAGCATGCTGGAGAGCATTAAGAAGAAAGTGGACCTTGCAAGAACATGGAAACAGCCCAGATGGCCAACAACAGTTCAGTCTTGATTGGGATCGTGGTCTCTCACAGTGACATAGATACATTGGATCTGAATTATATCTATATTCAAGAGAAAGTACTGAAAGTTCCTGTACTACTACATCTAGCAAGACATGGCATCAAGTGATATTGTACCTGTGTGGTGTAGATGATATCTCAAGTGTCCAGAAATGTGTCCCCAGTGCTTCTAGCTAACACTTCCAGAAAATCAGCTTGCAACTAACAGTCCTCGTGCTCATCACACTGAAAATGATATAGGCATTACCTTCAATCCACCTTATTTTATTGGCCTAAGCAATTAATCCCTGGCTTTTCCTGGTGACTTTCTACTTTTAGTCAAAGATATGCACATCCCAAGGACTTGGGGTGAATTCTATGAGGATTCTTTGTGTCTTGTATATTATGTCCTAAACAGATAAATAAATTTAATTTTTATGTTAGAAACAAACAAAACCCAAGAAACCATTGGGCTGCTAACTGAAAGTTTAATGGTTTGAATCACTTCAGAAAGATGAGGCACTCTACTTCCATAAGAATTTACAGCCTTCAAAACCCTATGTTGTTGTTGTGTACTGTCAAGTAGAATCAACCCATAGATGACCCTCCAGTGAGTTTTCAGAGGCAGGTAATCACATGGGAGGAGATTACCCATCCTTCTCCTGAGGAGCAGCTGGTGGATTCAAACCACATGCCTTTGGAATTGCAGCACAGCTTCTTACCACTAGGCCACCAGGACAATTCTATTCTGTTCTGGTTGCTATGACTTAGAAGTGAGTTGGGCATGGTAATCCATAGGATTGTTGTACTTATTAAATATAAGCACTTATCACTTATAATGTACTTCACAAAGAATCCATTTTCACCCTCTACACATCTCTGTAATCCACTTCTTACCACCTCCTATGCTACCTCTCTTGGCTAGAAACATCATTGTTGATTCCAGTTTTAGCATCTCCAGTCTCTTTGTTTTCCGTAAAGCAGTCAGAGCATCTATCAAAAACTCAATTAACTTTATCATTACTCCACTTAAGTTCCTCCATGAGTCCCCATGGCTTTCAGGGGGAAAAAAATAAAATTTGGGGTCTGGCCTTTCTCACTTTCATTCCTCACTAGTCTCCTTTCAATTGCTATGCCTGCTGATAAATTTTTATCTCCAAAACACACCCACCTCTTCAAACCTTTCTTCTTGTTCTAGAGAACAGGGTCAAAATGATAACACATGTTTCTATGTGTTCTATTTCTACGTTCTGAGTTCTAGTCTCCAATTTTGTTTTCTCCCAGATTTCAGGCCTGGCTGGATTCAGTCATGCAAATGAGAAGCCTCTGCTCTGAAAACTTGGAGAAAGCTTAAGACCCTTCAGTAGGGGCCCCATTTTACACCATTCCCCATATTGCCTCCAATTCTTTTGATGCAGAGTAGACAAATATTGTCACATCCAGAATGTGCCTGGCATATAGTAGGTGCTCGATAAATCATCACTGAATGAATAAGACCCTCAAGGTTGGACTGTGACTAAAGGTGGAGGAGGAAGTAGAAGCAGTTTGGGATCTGTGTGAGAGAAGAATGGGCTATTCTTTCTTTTTATTTATTTATTTATTAATTTTAGTGAAAATTTACAGAGACTTAGGGTTTCCAGTCATTCATTGTTGCACTTTTCTCCCTGCCCACCCCTCTCCCAAATTCACTCTTCTCCTTGAAAAGAAAAAGAAAAATTCTTTCATTGTTATGCAATTCCTCCCTCCAAGTCCACTCCACAATGCAGCCTTCACTCTGGACTTCTGTAATGACAAGAATACCCATTCATATATCCTTTTTAAACAGATCTCTCTCTCATCTGTTTC
>NW_006400191.1:707476-736162 GCF_000299155.1 Elephantulus edwardii | reverse complement strand
TTTAAATATACATTTAATTTTTTTCTCAGGTGGGGGGATGGTGACAGGGAGATCTCACTTTTGCCTCCTTGAAATTTGTGATATCTTCAGAGGACAGCTCTGCTTAAGACATATTATGTGACAGGCCATTTCAACCTGCAGGTCTTTTTACTGGCACAACTCTATATATGCTTTCCTTTTATAGTCTGACCTGACTAATCCCTTGTGGAATCTCGTACATTTCACCTATCCTCATTCAAGGCCTACTGTATCCCCTCTTCTTTCTTTAGTATCTGCTTAGCCTCCACTCCATTCCCCCTCTACTCTATTTCCAGCTTTTTTTTTTTGGCTGTTATTTCTTTCTTCTCATCTCCCCTCCTTTCCTGATGCTGAATAATCAGGCCTGGCTTTCCTGGTTTCAGGAAGTACACATGTATAGGCAGTGGCTCATGATTAGACTACAATGTGGATATATAAATGGGGTCCTCTGAGAAGGCTTAGGTCCATAGCACAAAGGCACAGAAACACAGGGGTGGGTGGGTGTTTATGTCCAAACCTGTCTTCCTCTGGAGAGAGGAGATCAGGAGGTTTATTGAGCAGTGAGGGAGGGCTGGGAATTCAAAGGGCATGGACACAGGCCATCTCATCTTCCAGGTCCTCCTCATCGAAATGGGAGAGGATAGATTCTTCGTCACTGTAGAGTGAGCTGGTCCCCTGTGCTAGCAAGTCACTGGCAGTACTGTCCATCTCATCCAGTGTCAGGTGACATGCATCTGCAATCTCCTGCTTGGCCAGGGCCACAAAGCGTGGGTCTTGGGCAAAGAGACCTAGCCCCTCTGAGATTAGCACCTGGGGACACAGATAGTGTTAGTAGATGAAACAGTGACAGCCAGGAGTCAAAGCAATGGTAGACACAAGGTCAGGAGAAATGATGTCTTCCTGAAGGCATATAGGGAATCAGTCCAGACAGAGATGTACACACCAGGCAGAGTAGATGCTGCAAAATCACAGCATATCTATATAAATGACATAAAGATTACAACTCATTGACTTCTAATTGACTCTAATTCATACTGACTCTACAGGACAATATAGAACTACCCCATAGAGTTTTCAAGGTTGCAACCTTTATGGAGTTCTTATCCAGTCCTGGTAGGAATATAAAATGGTACAGCTACTGTGGAAAACGGCTTCCTCAAAATATTGAACACAATTACCCTATGACGGAAGAATC
The DNA here is from genome assembly GCF_000299155.1 of Elephantulus edwardii. NCBI lineage: Eukaryota > Metazoa > Chordata > Mammalia > Macroscelidea > Macroscelididae > Elephantulus > Elephantulus edwardii. The sequence goes on along the minus strand of NW_006400191.1, from coordinate 734,949 downwards.
CTAATCCTAAGTATAGGGAGCTCTGGTGGCCTAGCGGTGAGCAGCTGTGTTGCCATTCCAAAGGCACATAGTTCGAACCCAGCAGCTGCTCCACAGGAGAAAGATGAGTAAACTCCTCCCATGTGAAAACTGTCTGTGAAAACCCACTGGAGGGTCAGCTATGACTCAGTTCTGACTTGATGTATAGAACAACAATCTTTATGGAAGCAGATTACTACATCTTTCTCCCATGGATTGGATTCACACCACCCTCTGTGTAACAGCCTCTCTGTTAGCAGCCAAGGGCTTAACTATGGCACTGCCAGAGCTACTTACACAGAGACTAGGGATCCCTTTTCTCTTTCCTAAGTTTCTCCTTCTCTCTTCTACCCCCGCCCTTCTTGCCAATGTTCCTCAGGACTCACAGCCTCCACCAGGCTGTCGGCATTGCCCCTCTTGCTATGGTTGGGTTCTGCATGAGTTCCAGGCATGTGAAGACAGGTGAAGGTGTGCAGTGGACCTCTGGGTTTTCCAAGGTACCCTTCCCCTGCTGCACCTTCTTCCAGCAATAACAGTGGAGCATATAGGAGTCGACCCTGCTGAGGAGGAGTTGCCCAGGAACCCTGGATCAAAATAAATACCAGAGAGACATGATTGATGGATGTGGTATAAGTCCTATGTCTACTACTCACACTTGCACCTACTCTTTTACCCCCAAATACACAACTGATACGAAATAGAATAAGTGTGACTCAAACTTGAATTTATGTAAAAGTGCATAAGGCCTGGGTTCAAGTATTAGCTCTGTCATTTACTAGTTGTGTGATCTCTAGTAAATCTCTCTGTTCCCTTAATGTGACTGGTGAGTAACAAGAGTATTCATCTTACAGGTATGTTGTTATTAGGTGCCATCGAGACTGTGACTCATAGTGACACTTGAACAATTCATCAGACTAATGATTTCTACCATGCTCAAGCTCATTGTCAAATCCATCTCATTGAGAGGCTTCCCCTCTCTTACTGACCCTCCACTTTTCCCAGCATGATGTTCTTTTCCAAGCACTGACACCTCCTGACAACCTACCTAAAGTATATGAAATTTCACCATCCTCTAAAGATGTCACTCTTCCAAAACAGACTGTTCTTTTAACAGTCCACAGGATATTCAGCACTCTTCTCCAACACCACAATTCAAACATAACAGTTCTTCATTCTTCCTTATTGATTTTCCAGTTTACAGATGGATCAGGTGAGTCTTAGTCTTTCAATGAACATTAATGCTTTTTAGTACTTTAAAGAGGTCTTTGACAGCAGGTTTCCCCCAATGCAAGATGTCTTTTGATTTCTTAACTACTGCTTCCATGAGTGTTGACTGAGAATTCAAGTAAAATTAAATCATTGACTGCAATATTTTCTCTATTATGATGTTGCTTATGTGGTGGGGACCATTTTTGCTTTCCTGATGTGGAGGTGTAATCCATATTGGAAGTTGTAGTCTTTGATCTTCTACAATAGGTACTTCAAGCCTTCTTCACTTTCTGCAAGCAAGGTTTTGTCATTTACATAACACAGGTTGTTGATGAGTCTTTCTCCAATCCTTATGCCACATTCTTCATACAGTTCAGTTTCTCAAAATATTTGCTCAACATACAAATTGCTTAGGTACAGAGAAAGGATACAATCCTGATGCACACCTTCCCTGATTTTAAAACATGACTCTCAACAAGATGGCTTGAAACAATGACTGTATTAGTGGGCTGGAGAATGTCAGAGATTGTGAGGATGAGGGTGGAACAGGATAGGGCAAGCTTCCAATCTGTTGTTCTTAGAATCACTGTCATAGACAATTCGACAACACTTAACAACAACAGCAATGTTCTCTTGAGACAACTGTTTATGATTCACATGAGCACAATTAAAGGCAAGTTTCTTATCTGTTGTTCCTAGGGTTGTTATGAGTCATAGTCAACTTGACAGTACATAACAACAACAACAATGTTCTCTTGTTCTGTTGGGACAACTGTCTATATATATGCTTCACATAAGTGCAGTTAAGTATTTTGTAATTACTATTGTTCTCAAAAGGGAATATCCATAATTTGTTATGATCTATACAGTCAAATATATCTGCATAGTCATATGCATTTCCATAGTCAAGTAAACATCTCTGGGTACTCTATGCTTTAAGCCAAAATTCATATAACATAAGCAATGATACCCCTCATTCCATGGATTCTTTTGAATCCAAGGTGAATTTCTGGAAGTTTCCTGTCCAGTAATTTTTTAATAATTTTTAATAATTTTTTAATAATCTTCAGTAATATTTTATTTGTATGTGATATTAATAACATTGTTTGATAAGGTGCACATTCTGTTTTATCAATTTTTTTTTAAAAAAACCAAACAAACCAGGAACAATTATGGATCTTTTCCAATTGATTGGCCAGGTAACTGTCTTCCAAATATCTATGCACAGACTACTGAGCATGCCCAGGTCTATTTATTGAAACACCTCAATTGGTATTCCATCAATTCCTGGGGCTTTACTTTGTGTGGCTTAAACTTCTTCCTTCAGTGTCCTTGGTTTTTTTATCATATGGAAGACCCTCTATGAGGTGGATTGATTCAGTGACTGGGGTAATTGGGATGGATGTGTCAGAGGCAGTGCGACTGGCACAGGATAGAGCAGGGTTTAGGGTTGTTGTACATAGGGTCGCTATGAGTCGCAAATGACTCAATGGCACATAACAACAACAACAACTTCCTAAAATGGTTCAGTGTCAACCAATTCTTTTTAGTACAGTGACTCTATATGTACTTTCATCTTCTTTTGATGTTTCCTGCATCATTCAATATTTACCCCATTGAATTAACTCTTCAGTATTGCAACTCAAGGCTTGAATTTGTTCTTCAGTTCTTTCAGCTTGAGAAATACTGAACCTGTTCTTCCCTTTTGATTTTTCTGAGTCTAGCTCCTTGCACATTTCTTTATAGTAGTTTCTCTTCTTTGTCTTTGAATAATCTGTTCACCTCTCTGACTTCAGCATTTCTTCCCTTTGTTTTTATTTCTTTACAATCTAGTGCAAGTTTCAGATTCTCTTCTGACATCCATTTTGGCCTTTTCTTTCTTTGCTGTCTTTGTTTTTGCTGTCTTCATGGATGATATTATTGATATCATTCTTTAATTCATCTGATCTCAGGTCATGAGTGTTTAATACATCAAACTATTCTTGAGACAGTTTAAAAATTCTGTTGGCATAAACTCCAAGCCATATTTTGGCTTTGGTGGGTTTGTTTTCATTTTCTTCACTTCATAGATATAATGAGGACTGTGTGAATTCATACATGTCTCATTATTAAGAAAGACCATATATGTAGTATGTTTGATAAATTAATTAAACTTAAGTGAAGCTCAAAGCCCAGCACTGCCTCCTCTTACCTTCATCCTGTTGGGTCCTGAGTTTCGTCCACGATGATAGGTGCCAGGGATAGGTAAATCCTCACAGCTGCCCTGGCGCCTCAGACACTGGATGGTGAAGGAGGACTTCCGACCTGAAGACAGTTGGAGCACATGAAGGACAAAGAGAAACATTCATGCCTTCCCAGCTGCCTGCGCTTATGGCCCTTGGAGGGCCCTTAGAATTCATTTCTACTCTCACCTGCAGGAGTAGGGGGCAGCATACGACGACGGGGGACATGGTGCCCATTTACATATTTCTGAGGTCTGTAAGATGGCAAAAGGGCTAGTTGTGGGGTAATTCCTGCCTGATCATCTGTATAAGATAACCTATGTTGGGAGAGAAAGAGATAGGGATGAATTCATGCATTGGGCATGGGAGATGGATCCATCAATCCTGTTCTCCAACATGTGGCTCAAGGACTCATCTCACGTGTTTTGGTGAGAGTACAGGTTAGAGGCGTCCTCTTCCTCATCTAGTTTGTCTTGCTCTTTGGTTCCCTTGGGTTTGTCTTCTGGGATTGTCAAGATGAGAGTCCCTGAACTTCTCCTAGGGAAGGGAAGGCACATTAGGCACACCAGATTCATCCACTAGGTAGCCTTGAGTCCCTCACGACTTCTTGTCCCATACCCCATCGCCTACAAAAACGCTGAGCTTTTTACGTTTCATTGTTATAGTGAGATAATTTACATAGTGAATATTAACAACCACTGCAAAATATACATGGGATTTCTTTTAAAAGCTGTTTTGCCTTATTATTGTTATATGCCATTGAGTAGGAACTGAGTCATAACTGACTCACTCTGCAGTGGGTTTCAGAGGCAGAAAGTTCATAGAGAAGTTAGTGGATTTGAATTGTGTGCGTTTGGGTTGGCAGCACAACTCCTTACTTTAGGCCACCAGAGTCCCCCTTTGTCTTATTAGAGGGACCCAAAGTTTTGTGGTTCTTTGGTGTCTTTTTTAAAAAGTCAAAGTTGATCTGATGAATATGCAACTTCACACAGATGTGTGTATGAGGAAAAGGCTGTAAAAGCTAGGTGCTTGACATCCATTGCATCATTGAATCCTGCCTTTATCTCCATGAAGTATTATCCCTTTTTATAGATGAGGAAATTGATGATAATAAAACCAAGTGACTAGCTTAGGGTCATTTAGTTAGCAAATTGTAGAGTTGGGATTTTTAACTCAAACACATTTAGTTCTACACCATATACTTTATGCTTTAAACTTTTCTCATATTAATTTCTTAGTACTCTCTATTCCAAGCTGAGCCCTCAAATCTTCTCCATCTTTTCCAAATTCCTACTCTAAGGCCCTCTAGGCCTTCCTCTTCCTAATCTTCCTAAATGATCCCCAATGTTTTTTCCTCTGCATTCTTCGCCAACCCTAGATCCTTGCCAATACCTGAGGGTATGTGATCCAGCCTGGGACACATGGAACTTTTTGGTGTTGGAAATACACCCATCATCATCACTAGGTCCAAGGGAGAGGGAGTCTGGGAGTTTGTTCCCAATAGGAAGAGACACAGAAATCATCGAACTCCAGCGAGATGGGGGCTGGGAGCCCAATGGGGCCTGTGAAGAGTCAACAGAATTAAGAGCTGTATCCAGGTTAGATCTAAGTTACTTGATCATATTGTCTTCTTCATTGGTCCATGAGTTCCCCGGGGTCAAATCTGTGTCTTGTCCTTCAGTGTAGCACATGGTGGGTAGCAAAGAAATATATTTTCATTGTAGAAGGACTTCTCTAGGGATGTTTCCCCAAGACAGTATCAAAATCACTCAGTGGATTGAGGGAGTGTTTTATGATCAAGTGTCCTCAGGGAAGTAAAAACTTGTCCTCACTTGGTAGATTTCTGAGTCCTTCTCATCTCCCCCCTTCTCTTCCTCCTCCTCCTCTGTGTCACAGATGAGGGCCTGCCGGATCTCAGGACCCAAGTTTTGTAAGCTCCTCAGACCTGCCTATGGGGATGGAAAAACAGAGAAGTGGGGAAATTTAGAATTGAAATGTCCCCACCAAGAACCTGCTTCCTGCATAGGAGTGTGGGTGGGGGAAGGAGCCCCTAAGCCACCCCCAGCCTTCTATGGATCTTGGAGCTTCAGTTTCCTCATCATTGACATAGACTTCCTAAGAGACGAGGAAGGTCAGCTCCAACTACAGTGCTTCCACACCCCTCTACTTTCTGCCTTGAAGACCTGAAGAACAGAGGAAGTGCTCGGGGCAGCCTCAGTTCCTAGTAGTCCCTTTTCTTTTCTTCGCCGGAATTTGCGGAAGTAGTCTTGAATCAGAAATGTGGCATAGAATTTACCCACGGTGACCTCCTCTTCTGTGGGTGAGGGGAAGGAGGCAAAGTTACACAGGATTCTTCTTCTCCCAACTTCCCCAGCATTGCCTACTAGATAGGATTTCCCTTCACCCTGCCCAGTTCTGGTTTTGTTGTGGTGAACAACCACCTGGCATTCAGGGGTGAACTCTAGCAATTGAGGGGGGGGGGCTAGCTTACCATCAGGAGGGGGTATGACCTCATCAAGAAGTTTCTGCTTCATCCGCTTCCAAATTTTTTTTATGACAATTCGCAACTCCTGATTGGCTTCCTCCAGGTTTCCTGAGTTGGATGGAGGGCATGAGCCAATAAGCAGAACCCACTATAGCTCACTGTTGATGAAGGATGGGAGGTATGGGCTTCATAAACTTCTAGTCATACTTCTCTCATTGGGAAAATGGGCCTGGAAAGGCCAAGTCATTCATTTTGAGGTTCAAAGCTAAGAGTGGACCTACCATTAATTCAAAAAGTTTTGTTCTCGCATCTTCCCCTCCTCCATCCCCTTAATCAAACCTTCTGTTTTGATCTTCAGAGATGTCCGAACCAGAGCAAAAAGTGTGGCGTTGAATGTCACTGTCCCATCTGAGTTGAGCGGCATATTCATTGCCACAAGTCTCTACACATAGGAAGGACATAGACAGACCCACTCTGGGTAAATGTTGGGTATGCAAGTGTGAATACCCAGGGACAGAAATCTTTGAGTGTACTGCTAAACCCTTTTTTTACATCCAAGATGGATTTTTTGCCCACCCCTTCCATGAAGTAGATAGCCCTCTCAGAGACCTATGGGACAGACCTTGCAGGCTACTCGGTGTGGGCACAGTTTTCCAAACCCCAGGGGAGGCTGAATTCGTCTTAGGAGGGCAACTACATCCAGATGCTTGATACGGCCCCTGAGTTAGGTGAGAATAGGGTGAAGTGTCACTCCCAGTTTGCTAATATTCCCTCTATCCCTTTTTCAAGATCCCACGAACTCATAACTGCCACCTTACCCCCAGATTCTGCAATAAAAAACCTGGAAGGCAGTTGGAGAGGACAGGATATAGGAGAATGGAAATCTTGGGACATCTATTGATTGGGTAATGGAGGTTTAGTGGTTCTGGGGCTGGAGGACTGTGTAATGCAATGCATTGACCCCTGAGATCCAAGGTCAGGGGTTAGAGAACATACTTGGCCCCTGGGTCATATTCAGACCAGATCCTCTTGAATTCATCCAGGTGATGAGGGCCCAGGATAGACCAATCTCTGGTTAGATAATCAAAGTTGTCCATGATCACAGCCACAAAGAGATTTATGATCTGTAGGCCAGTGAGCAGGGGTGAGGGGTAAGGTGAAGGAGAGAGCAGAGTCTTGGAGGGTTCATAGATGGCTGGCATAAGCTTATATGTGGCATTGAATGTCACTGTACCATCTGAGTTGAGCGGCATATTCATTGCCACAAGTCTCTACACATAGGAAGGACATAGACATACCCACTCTGGGTAAATGTTGGGTATGCAAGTGTGAATACCCAGGGGCAGAAATCTTCGAGGGTACTGCTAAACCCTTCTTTTACCTCCAAGATAGATTTTTTTTCTTTTGCCCACCCCTTCCATGAAGTAGACAACCCTCTCAGAGACCTATGGGACAGACTTTGCAGGCTACTCGGTGTGGTCACAGTTTTCCAAACCCCAGGGGAGGCTGAATTCATCTTAGCTATGAGTCCCTGAGTTGATCTAATCATGAGACTAGCCCTTTACTCACCATGAAGATCTGGGCTCCCTGTCTCATTTGATCATCTGTTTTTGGACTCAGAGTCCTTAACAGTGGTGGTGGTTGTGGGAAATGATTCTTACCAGGAAGGCACAAAGCATGAAGAAGCTGATAAAATAAACAATGGCAAAATTGCTTCCACAGGTAAACTCTTCTCCAAGGCTGACATCAGATTCAGGGTCACATCGATTTCCAGGAAGGCTGGCGAGCATTATCTCCTGCCATGCCTCACCAGTGGCACACCTAAGGGTCACACAAGTGTGGTGTTTTGGAGGGTAAACAATAACATTATAACAAGTGAAGTTGTGTAAGCTAAGGGAGTAAGAAGATAACCTCACTAGGGGCTATACTGGAACATATAGCACTTCAATATTTCAACAGCTTCTGTAGTAGTCATGGTAATGACAGTTATGTCCATATTTTACAGTTGGAGTACCGTGTCATAAGAAGGGGTTACATCTTGTATCCAGAAAAGGGAGGGCTGAGTTTAGAGTATTCTATAAGACTCTTCAGATCACAACCAGGAAAGAGGCACTATGGAGCCCCATGTGATTTCCATACCTCTGGAAGTCTGTGGCCCAGAGAAAGTGTGTGAGTACTCAGTGCAAGGGGATTATTGGGATCGAGGTATTAGAGGAGGGGTGGATGTCACCTGAACAGAAGCAGTATAGCCTGTGGAAAGGTCTGGAAGTTGTTGTTTCTGTTGATCTGTGTGCCATCCTGAAGAGCCACCTTGCCAAACATCTGTGGGTGCAGAGGGGCTATGTCAGAGTGTTCACCTTACTCTTCCACATGTTCCCATCAATTTCACACTTCATAAAGCCTACAGATCCTCCAAACTCTGACAAGCTGACGTTGCTTATCCCAATTCACAGATATGGAGTGACCTAGAGTAATCTAACTTCTGTTTTCCCACCCACCAATCCTAATTTGGCATTATTCCTACTCTGAGGGATGCTCTAAGACTTTCGCTCACCTGCATGCCAATGACTGCATAGATGAAGAATATCATTGCAATGAGAAGAGCCACATATGGCAAAGCCTAGGAGAGGAAGACCCTGGATGAGATGGATTGATACAGTAAGTGGGGCAATGGGGCCTGGTGTGTTGGAATCGGTGAGACTGGCTCAGGACAGGAAAGGATTCAGAGCTGCTGTACATAGGGTTGCTATAAGTCACAGGCAACTCAGTGGCACAACAATAACATATTATATTGGTTGTTTTATTTAAGCCTCTTGTTTAGAGTCAACAAGACCTTGTGGAGAGCCTTTGTGTTTAAAAGTGGCTTGCTATTTTATTGAAGGAACATTCTTCTAAGTGGTACAGCAGTTTTCTGTCAGTTTGCTGTACTGAGATAACCTGGGGTTGCTGTGATTCTGGATCTTGTGCCATTGGGGTGTCAAATGCCATAACGGTTACCCATGGTGGACAGTATTTGGCGGAGCTCCCAGTTTAAAACAGGTTTGGAAGCAGGAGTGGCATCCACTTCCTAAACAGCATGGCTCTGGAAACCCTATGATTTTGAAAAATGATGATAGTTCTAGAAAAACTTAAGGCCTTTTGTTCATAGGGTCACTATGAGTTGTGCTTGACTCGATGTCAATCAGCAACAACAATGACATAGTGTGATTGGGAGGGGGGATGCTCAGGTCTAGGCTGAATGCATGACTTCTTGGATTCTGGTCATGCCACAATATTTAATGAATCCCAGGACTACTAATATTCCCCAAAATGAGACATGTTATCCACCCATAAACACAATATTAAACAGAAAAGGGTAGAATCAGTGAGGCCAGAGGCATGTTGGTAATTAGGAGACCAGAGAGAGAGAAAGTTGAGGATGACAAGTTAGAAGTGGGTGAGGTATGCTGGGACATGCAGTTATGGAGGTGGTAATGGGCAGGCTGAGAGAGTAAGGGTAAGATTCTGGTCAAAAGGATGGGATGGGGATTTACCTGGAAGGACTTGATGAATGTCCAGAGTAATGTGCGGATTCCTTCACCCTTACTGAGAAGTTTAACCAATCGCATGACTCGGAAAAGGCGAAAGAAAGTGATGGAAATGCGGGAGCTGTCTTCAGAGCTCTGGGATTGATAGTGTGGTGGGTATACTTAATCAACACTCATTCTAGCCACATTTTTGTCTCATCCCTTGGCCCTCCCAACTCCCAAATTTCTCAGAACTGAGGTCCCAGGGTCAGAGAAAAATTCTAATAACTCCCAAGAGAAAAAGGAAAAGTGAATTGGTGGGATAAGAAATGGAGAGTCCCTGTTGTGAGGCATTACCTCACCAAGGTGGCCACCATTCTAGAAAGAAGAAAAGTCAGGATAGAAGTGATAGAAAAAGTCACATAGGCTCAAATGAAAAAAGGGAAAATGATGGAACATATACAGAAGTGGTAAGGTTGAAGACATTTATGTGGTATTGTATCAAGATGGTTGTGGAAAATTTTGGTAATGGGGCAGAAGAGAGAGGGTAAAGGAAGTGATGTAGTAGTTAATATTAGAGTCAACAGAGGAAATTGCAGGGTCAGTGGTTTAGTGATGAAGATGAAAGAGTCAGTGAAGGGCACAATGGAGATGCCATGATGAAGATACAGGACCAGTAGTATTGTCAGTTGAGGGGATAGAATCATGTAGTATCCAACGGAGGAGATGATGGGTCCAATGGTGTAGTCAGCGATGATGACAGAGCCATGAAAATTCCAGCATTGAAGATGGTAGAGTTGATGGAAAAAATGGAGCCAATGGAGTCAGAAGGGATGACGGAGTCAAAGCAGGAGACAGTGGAGATGATGAAGCCAATGGAGAGGGATGCAGAAGCAATGGAGATAAGAAAAAAAAAATTGGAGAGGCATTTTATGAGATGGTAGAGTCAGTGGATGAGTTGAAAAATGCAATGAGGGTAAAATAGGACTTAAGATGAGCACAACAGTGACCCAGATGAGATAGAATGAGGAACATTAAACCTTCAGGAATGGACTGGTTGTGAGTGGGATCCACCTACCCGGGTGAAAGAGTAGTCTGGGATTGAGATGGGGGAAGGTTTGTAGGGGTTAATGAAGAGGCCAATTCTTACATTGACTTCAGTGACGGCAATGTCCACCACGCTGCCCACCACAATAAGAGCATCAAACGTGTTCCAAGCATCAGTAAAGTAATGCTGTAATGGGAAGAAAGAAGTACCCTGTCTTCTCAGAGATTGCAAGCTAAGGGGTGGGGGTGAGCGCAGTAATGTTAGGAGGCATTAAAGAAGCAGAGCCCAGTTTGAACTAAATAATTGTCCTGCACCTAGATTCTCCTTACTTCCTAGTTTCCTGACTCCCCCTCGCCACTCCACCACCACCCGAGTTTTACAATGAGCTCCACTTCCAAGAAATTAAAACACTGGGAGTGGGTGTAGAGCCATGAGGCACCTTGGGTTTGAAGGCAATGATTTTGAGCACCATCTCAACAGTGAAGAGCCCAGTAAAAACCATGTTGAGGATGTCCATAGCATAGTTGAAGGGAGCAGTCTGCTCATAGTGCTGAAGGAAAAAGAAAATCAGTTGTGAGGACAGAGACTGAGGCAGAGATGACCCTCCCTGTTTCTTGTCTAGACTGAGGTGAGTCTAGGGATTTGGTAGTACTCTACATTGGCTCACACTGACTACCTTCCATCATGATCGCCAAGAAATCCCAGTTCTTGATTTCCTAGCCTTCCCCACCAACTTTAAATCTAGGCAAGTCCAGTTCTGACTAATGAGATAGGCTTGTTGACTAATAAGATAAGACATAAGCTTGTTATATGGCTTCTGTGAAAAGTTGGGTGGGTGTTTTTTTTTTTTTTTTACTTTTCAGTTAAAGGCTTAGATAGAATAGGAGGCCTCCCTTTTTAATGAACACTCTCTCTTTTTTCCTTCCTTGAATATAATTCTGGTATCTGGGGCTGTAACAGTCATTTGCAATCTGAAGCAACAATCATGACAATGAAAACCAACTTGCTAAGAATAGTATAAAAGAAAGAGCAAGCTTGGAGTCCTTGAAGTAAATGAGTAAACAGTCTACCTCTACAGTTCTTGATATATAAGGTACCTATCATATTTCATTGACTCTAGGATACACTTCTTTTCACATTATAGAATCTCTGAAATTGTAGAGCATTTAAAAATTGATGGTAATTATGGTGTAAGACCACAACTATAAAAATCTAAGAAAAGGTTTATTATACACAGAATCAATCTTACAGGGTTAATAGAGATCAGAAGGGAAGAAGAGGGGAGTGAGGAAAAAATGAAATAAAATAGAACTAATGACAACTTACAATTGCCATTGTAATTCCCTTCCCCCACCCATTCTAACCTCTCTAAAATCAGCATACAACTTACAACTTTTGGCCTTAGATTTTTAAAAAATGTGAAAATTGTCAGTGGAAGTTTTGTTACTTTTACCTAAAGCTTGATTAAGTGTTCCTAAGGGGAGGAGACTATAGTCAGGTGTCTGCCAGGAGTTGGGTAGAGAGATCAAACCTGCATGGCTAGAGCAACTGTGTTGAGCAGGATGAGTAGGAACATGAGGTACTCAAAAGCAGCAGAGTTCACAGTGGCCCACACACGATACTGATGCGGATTCTTGGGAATGTAGCGGCGGAGTGGTTGGGCTTTGAGAGCATATTCCACACACTGACGCTGCAGACAAGTGGACAGCATTAGTGAGTAATGGGGTCCTGAGGTAAGGAGGCAATGAGGGATTGGTGGCCACAGGTAAAAAGTTGAGGATCACCTGATTCTTGTCTAGCTCACAGTTTTCATACTCCTGTTCACCTTGTGCACGGAAGGTTATGATGACAAAACCCACAAAAATGTTCATCATAAAGAATGCAATGATGATAATGTAGACAATGAAGAATATGGAGATCTCCACATGGTAATTATAGATGGGGCCTTTGTCTTCTGCATGTGCATCAATGGCCTTGTATAACAGTCTGGAGGGGCCAATGTGGGTTAGAGGCAAGGATAAGATAAAGGATATCCCAGCTTTCTCAACTCCCAGATTATTAATTACAAGCACTCTAGAATATCCTGGATAGCACTCTAAAGACTCACACATTCCTTGCCCTAATTCCTTGAAACCTCTAAAAATCTCCCAAGAGAATCCTAGCAGATCCTCAAAGACTCTCCATACCCCTTGCTCTAGATCCTCAGGTACTCAGAGACCCTCATATATTCCCCAAATTCCTTAAGTTCTCATAGTCTCTACTCTTCTTCAGTCACCTGTAGATCCCTTTGCAATTCCTTAGAACTCCCATACAAACCTCCAAAGATCTCCTAATCCTCTGTCCCATCAACTTGAATACTCTGCTCCTTACTCCCAAAGATTTTCAGCTAGCACCACAAAGACTTTTAAATCCCCTGCATGGCCCTCTAAAAATTCCTAAATCTCCAGTTAAATTTTGTAAGAAACACCCAGCCAGACCCTTGAGACCTTCCAAAATCAGTCCTCCTAAACCCCATTCAGTCCTTTCTGGACTACCATATATAGTTATGTCCATATCTCTGGCCACTTCCTCAAAGATTTCCAACCATCCTCTATCTAAGTCCCCAGATCCCTGTCCATTGCTCCGTTATGACCACAAGACCACAAAAGTCCTTGTTTAGTCTCAAGAGACCTTCATCACATCTACAAGAGATTCTCCCACCTGTTTTCTGGAAATCCAAAGTTCTTCTACTACGGACCCCTTCCCAGTCCCCTGCCCATCCCTTTGAGACCCTGCCCCTCACGCAGGCCAGCCTTCGAAGGTAGAGACAGTGAACAGGGCCATCATGGCTGAAAGGACATTGTCAAAGTTGAAATCACTGTTGACCCAGAGCCGCTCTCGAACCAGGGGCCGCGACACATCACCATCAGGGTAGATCAGAAAGGAGCCCCTGTGGATGTTGCAAATAGGGTGAGTGGGTGAAGAGAGTTGGGAGCTATGGGAAGGGGCATGGAGTTTCCAACACAGGATATAATGATGGAGCTGAATACCCTGGGCTCAAATCTTGCACCCATTTACTGACTTTAGCATTTAGCCTCTTAATGCTTCAGATTTCTCTATCTGTGGAATAAGTTTAATAGCAGTACCTATTTCATGTCTTGGTGTAAGGATTAAATAAGACAATAAATGAGAAGTGTTTGACACTATATGTGCTGGCTACCATGATCATCACTATCATCATCACCACCACCTAGGGAAAAATCATACTGATAATTCACCATTAATAAAACCCAAAGAGAACTCTGGTGGCCTAGTGGTAAGGAGTTGTGCTGCCAGCCATAAGACATGCAGTTCAAATCCACCAGCTGGTCCATGGAGAAAGACGAGCAATTTCTTCCCATTCTATTTACAGCCTCTGATAACCCTCTAGAGGGTCAGATATGAATTGATTCTGATTTGACAGATGGTGCATAACAACAATAATAATAACTAGTTACTGTGGCATTGATTCTGATTTATGGCAACTCCACATTTGTCAGAGTAGAATTATGCTCTAGAAGGTGTTCAATGACTTATTTTTTTTTTGAAAGTAGATTGCCAAGGTCTTTCTTCCACAGTGCCTCTGAATGTATTTGAATCTCCAACTTTTTAGTTAGCAGCCCAGTGCATTACTGTTTACACCATTCAGGGACTCCAAAACTAGTTGTCTCAAATGCATTCACTCAGGATAACCTCATGTGTATCAGAGTAGTACTGCCCCAGAGTTATACTGCCCCATAGGGTTTTCAATGACTGTGATATCTGAAATAGATGATCCAGCTTTTCTTCCAAGACCTACGTGGATTAGAATTGCCAGCCTTTTAGGTGAGTGCTTAACTTTGTGTCACCTAGGAATTCCTGACTAATAATATCCAATATTTATCAGCACTAACTGTATTTTAGGCATTCACCATGTTAAGCACTTTCCATGTGTTGTTGCTAAGTACTGTCTAGTTGGAACCCACCCACAGCTGAACCTCCAGTGGATTTTTCAGAGGCAGTTAATAGCACAGGAGGAGATTGCCCATCCTTCTCCCTCAGGGCAGCTGGTGGATTTGAACCACACACCTTTGTGATTGCAGTGCAGTTTCTTACCAGTAGGCCACCACGCTCCCTGCTTCCATGTAGTAATTAATTTATTCCCTTTAACCTTGTAAGATAGGCACTCATCTTATCTTCTTTTTGTAGTTGAGTGAAATGAAACTTAGCAAATTAAGAAAAGTACTCAAGCACAAATTTACCAAACCACCTAATTGATGGCTGTAAGCCTGGAATTAGAAATATACTTAAAAGCCCATACTCTTATAATACCATCTGGAAGAGTCTCAAAGTAGAAATCAGGGGGTAAAGTTGGGGATAGCTTGTTAGGGAATTCTCAACTGGAATATAGATAACTCTGGAGAATGTAGAGATAAGTTTGAGGGAAGTGCTGGGATGACTCTGGGGGCCTTGGCGAAATCTGAAGTCTCTACAGTTCTTGAGAGAAGTCTGAGGGGGGTCTTAATGAAATCTGAAGGTAACAGAAATTTTTAGAGGCTGGATTCTAAGGTTGTTCAGGGTCTTACTGAGATCATGAGGCCCTCTAAAATCTTTGATAGAGGGTTCTGGGCTCTGTAGAGGGCAGGACTTAAGTTGATATTGTTAGGTGCTGCTGAGTCAATTGTGAACAACAGCTCTGAACCTTGCACTATCTAGCACCATCATCACAATCTCTGTCACATTCAAGCCCATTTTTGTAGTCACTGTATCAATCCATCTCATTGAGGATCTTTATCTCTCTCATTGGCTTTCTACCTCTCCCAGCATGGTCTTAGGTACTTACTTGCATTCTTGGGGAGTGTGTTTAGCTTCATCTGTGCAACTGTAGAATTTTCCCTGTATGGAGGACATTTGTCAAAAAAAAGTTCATCTTTCACCCTCACCTTGATCCTTTTGCCTAGGTCTCCTCCAGTGTCTCCTCCTTACCTTGAAGAGCTGTACACCAATGCAGGCAAACATGAACTGCAGGAGTGTTGTAACAATCATGATATTCCCAATGGTCCGGATGGCCACGAACACACACTGGACCACATGCTGCAGACATCCATACATATAGCTAATGAATGGGCACTACAGTTCAAAATAACCATAGGTTGGAGACTCTGGTGATGGATGAGGCTCAGGGACTCAGACTTCTAACATCTAGCTGTCAGTCAAGAATAAGAGCCAGTTATGTGGGCCAGGGATTTGTGAGAATTAACCAAGAATATTCCTGTCAGGAATATGTGGTTATATGTCAGGAACTTGGAGTAAAGAAACATGGCCAGTAGTGGTAAGGAACATATGGTCACTTCAGGCCACATGGATAGTGGTCTGGGATGTGTGGCTACATGTATCAGTGAAAATGGTCATCCTATCAGTGATTCTAGCTCCAGAAGCAGTGCAGGGCCCAGGCTGGATAGAATGAGAACTACCTTAAGTCCCTTGGCCCTGTTGATAGCTCGGAGGGGGCGCAGCACTCGAAGCACTCGCAAAATCTTCACCACAGAGATGGCACTAGAACTAAGGATGGACAGTCCTAAGTCCATAGCCCAAGCTTGGCTTCAGCTCTAAAGAGGAATGAAGTGGCGAAGGGAATCACTTACTGAATGCCAAAGGAGATAAGGGATACACTGACTACCAGTAGATCCAACAGATTGAACCAGCTACGGCAGAAAGAACCACGATGCAAGAAGGCCCCGAATACAGTCATCTAGGGGCAAGAAGACATCAGGCTAGACCCCAGATCCAGGGATAGTTAAAGGAAAAGGAGATGAGGACAGAAGAAATGGATTGTTGTGGCAGGTGGGGAGTGGGTTGGGGCAACTGTAGGTGTGATTGGAATTTCATTAGTCACCTTTAGTAGAATTTCTACAGTGAAGATGGAGGTGAAAGCATAGTCGAAGTACCCCAGAATCTAGGGGGAATAGGAAAGTGGGGGAACCAATGAGTAATGACCTAGGAGGCTCATACACACATGAACTCTCTATGTAAGTTTTACTTGCTTTTCTTCCCCCTCTCTTTCTCTATCCTCATTATCATGAAGAGCTTCTCTATAAGCCCAAAGACCTGGTCATAAGAAAGACTAAGATTCAAATTTGGAATTAAAACACAACTTCTTATCACTAGACTACTAGTGCTCCCTTTAGGGTTCAGATCTGGACTCTTCTACCTCTATCTTGATGCATTAGTACCTTCAGCCTCATGAGAACCCTCCGTACTGCATGAATACTTTCTGAGCACAGCTTCCTTCCCAGTCACATGCTGACACTTAGTGCTTCCCTTTCATGTGTTGGCTGATATTATGGAATAGCCATTATTGTACCTCTCCCTTCCTTCTAGTTCCCCCCATCTTCACCCTGATATAGTTCAGTGGGACTTTCTCTGAAAATGTCCCCCCACCCCCAGTCACAGGCTCACATGGTTGCGGAAGGAGTGGGCCCGGATGGGATCCTCAGCAGCCAGAGACACACTGCTAAGGATGATGAACACCAGGATAAGATTGGTAAAGATGTGATGATGGATGAGGGTGTGGCAGGCTTTCCTCAGACTGAGAAGGAAGGAATGGGTCGCAGTCAGAATTCAGAATTCTGGAATTGATTAGGGACTTCCGAGGGATAAAGTTCTGGGAATGAAGAGACCTCTGCCTTGGATACTCCATGGTCCTGCTCCTACCCTTGCCCCAACCCTTTCCTGCCCCAGCTGTCACCAATCACCAGCACTTACGGGTTGGTCTGGCTAAGGCAGAAGAAGGCACTGCCCTCAGGGATGGGAACCACTTTCTCCTTAGGTACAACTTCCTGCAGGATTTCCACATGACCTGTGCTTTCTTCTTCCTCTTCCTCCTCTATGCATGGAACCAGAGATATTGATTGAGAAAATGCATGTAAAGCAACTGGAACAGTGCTTGTCATACAGTCAATTCTCTCCCATTCCCTGCTAGAATTCCAGTTACTTAGCAAAGGAATTTCAGTCCATATTGTTTACTGCTATATCCCTAGCACTATTGTGTACAGTAGTGTTTTTTTTATATAATTGTATCTAAAAGTTGAAGAAACATCACTATATCCACGATTTTATAATAAAGGTTCCAAGAAATTTTACAGTAAATGAAACTTCTATTTCTCTACTTTAACTTCAGTTTTCCCAAGTTGGTTATACACCAATTGTATTTTCAGAATACTTTTGGAAAAGACTTCTTCCCAGAGTGGAAAGCCTCAGAGATCAGTAGTTCTCATCTCTTCTCCATCTGGCCCTGCCCACTTGCCTGCTTCTTCACTCTTTGTACTTTCTTCTTCCTTGTTCTTTCCATCAGGGACCTTGTTGTTCTCATCAGGGAGATAGAAGTCATTAATGTTTGGAAAGACACCAGAGGATAGCACAAGGAAGTTGTGGAAAGGGTGCAATCATAGAGTAATGAAGAGGTAGAGGATGAAGGTTAGAGTCATGCACAGGCAGACAGATATTGGTAGTAATGTAGACATATGCCCTGACTCCTAACTCACCAACATCTCATTCTCCTGTGGGAGATTCCCCTCAGTGGTCTTCTCCCTGTGTGAGAAGATGGAGAACAGTGGGTGCTGAGGATTGTAATGGATGAAGAAGGCTTGGGGGGTGGCTTGGGGGGGTCATTGTAGTCAGACCAACTTGTTTTGGATCTCATAGAACCTTTTTGCTTCTGCCTGCCTGTTTAATCTGTTCTCATAGCATACAGAGACTATGTGAAATCCTAAATCTGGTCACATTCTTCCTCTACTCAAAACTCTCCTGTGGTTCTTTCCTCACTCAGAGCCAAACCAAAGTCTACACTGTGGCCCATAACGTTCTTTATATGGCCTTTCCAGTTTCGTTTTAAGGAGTTCTAAAGGCATAGTCTGTAAGGAGTTGCACTGCTAACCCAAAGGCATTTCTCTGAAAGTTTGTATCCATCAGTGATTCTGAGATGAGTAACTTTCTTCCATGTTATTTATAGCCTCAGAAACCGCAATGTAAAGTCAGCTATAAGTTGGTTCCAACTCAATGGCAATGGGTAATGACAAGTCAGTCTCCTTTTGGCCTCATCTCTTACCACTCTGCCTTGATTACTCCACAGTTACCTCTCTGGTTTTCTTGGTGTTTTTCTGAATGTGAAAAGAACATTAATTCATGCTTTGTACTTTGCTTTCCCTTACTTTGAACACATTTCCCACAAATATTTGCTTGACTTTCTCCCTCACATCTTTGAGGTGTCTATTAAAATGCCATTTCTTCATAGAGAACTTTCTTGATTACCCTAACCAAAGAAAAATCTTCATTTCTTTCTTTTTATTCTTCTTTTTCTGCATTGCATATTATTAACCTACACTTAATTAAATTGCAATATGTATTCACTTGTTTATATTTTGCTTGCCATCTCCAACTAGAATGCCAACTCTATGAAGGACTGTATTTTCCTTGTCTCTGCTGTCTTCTCAGTGTCTGGAACAGAGTCTCGCATAAAGTGGGGGCTCAATAAATGCATCAATAAATGAGCAATGTGTAACACATTGCATCTGAAAGTAAGGATTACCAGGGTGGCTAAATGTATTCTTGGTGATGTGAGAATGTGTCGTGCTTCCTTTTCAGGGATTCCAAGGAAGACTGTATTGGAAGTGGAGCCAGACCTCACCTGCCTTTGTCCTTGGCAGTGCCTGCATCACCACTGGCTAGGTTGTCCACAGCTATGGCAAGAAATACATTCAGTAGGATATCTGAGGTGAGCTCAGGTTGAAAAAAGATGAAGACAGAGCCTGCCTGTGCTACCTTCAGATTTCCTTATCTACCCTTATCCTATTGCTCTCCAGGATACAATTGCCACAGATGAAGAGGATGATGAAATAGATGCAAACTAGCATCCCTGGGAAGAAGGGACCACCATAGGCCATGATACCATCATACATAACCACATTCCAGTCCTCGCCTGTAAGAATCTGGGGATAAGAAGTCATTGTGAAGCTCTTGAGTTTATACCAATTCTTCAACCCATTCACCCCAAAGTTTCCAGATCCCACCTGAAAGACAGTGAGGAGGGCCTGGGGGAAGGTGTCGAAGGTACTTCGCTTGGTGTGGGTCTGGTCAAAGTTGAACTTGCCACCAAACAGCTGCATGCCAAGCAGAGAGAAGATGATGATGAAGAGGAAGAGAAGAAGCAGCAGGGATGCAATGGATTTCATTGAATTGAGCAGGGATGCCACCAGGTTGCTCAGAGATGCCCAGTGTCTG
Organism: Elephantulus edwardii; assembly: GCF_000299155.1. NCBI lineage: Eukaryota > Metazoa > Chordata > Mammalia > Macroscelidea > Macroscelididae > Elephantulus > Elephantulus edwardii. The sequence continues at coordinate 715,185 of NW_006400191.1, read as the reverse complement.
CAGCAGAGATGGAAGGGGCCAGAGTTGGGAGCATGCCCATTGGTGAACTGGAAGCCAGGACATGGTTCCAGATTGGGATGCATTTAGGTGGGGTGGGTTTGATGTCAAGGACAGAATTGGAGTGAGGTTAGAGTATGAAGTGAAAGGAAAGTTAAGCCTAGTGTTAGGGGTGTAATGTGAGGTTAGATTTAGGATGAGGGTTTAGATGGAATTTAGTGAAGCTAGAATTGAGTTTCAGATTGATTTAGGGATTGTGGAAGGGATTGTTGTTAAAGTTATAGCTGGGGATAGGGTTGCAGTTATGATGTGGGGGTTATTTGTTGATTGAGAAGGAAACTGGGAATAAGCTTGTGATTGAGGGTAGAGTGGTAGCTGTCATAAGAGGATTGTGTTACAGATTTAGATAGGAATTGGGGTTGAGAATGTGATTGGGGTTGGGAATGGAACCATGGCTGAGATGAGGTTGCAAATGAGGTTGGGTTTGGGATTTGGTCTTGGGGTTGTTAATGGATTTGTGGATGATATATTTGGGGATTGAGTGAGGTTTTGGTTGGAAATGGATAGAGTTGAGTTTGAGGAGAAGGCTATGTTAGGACTAGGTTTGAGGTTGAGGAAGAGAATGGAAGTGGATTCTAATCTCCATGAAGGCAGGAACTTGTATCTGTTTTGATTCCTCATGCTTACCTAGGGCATGGCCTACAGTAGGCACTCTATGGATAGTTGCTAAATGAATGATGGTGCAGATGAACTTATTGCTGAAGTTGAGGTGAAGGCTTTTAGGGCTGTTAGGGCTGTGTTTTGGTCTTTGCTCCTCTCTGCCTTCTACACACCTGGTGACCTTAAAGATCCTGAGGAGACGCACACATCGGAGCACAGAGATGCCCAGAGGTTGCATGGTGCCCAGTTCCACCAGGGTGGTCTCCAGGATGCCTCCACAAACCACGAAGCAGTCAAAACGGTTGAAGAAGGAGGAGACATAGACAGAAGGTCCCAGACCATACAACTTGAGCAGCATCTCCACAGTGAATAGGCACAGCAATACTTTGTTTGCATACTCTATAAGAAAGAGGGGCTAAGATGACTGGGCTGGTCCAGTCTCCCTTCATGGCATGGGAGAGAGGGCCATCTTGGAAAGCAGTAATCAAATTAGGCTCAGGCTGGAATGATAGTAGTATCAGAAATTGTAGTGAGTTTGTAGGTTAAAGTAAGTGAAGTTTGGGGTTAAAACTAGAGTTAGTCTCTATAGACCCATGAAAACACTAGGATTAATTAAGGCCTGGGGTTTAGTTGGGACTGGGCTGGCTTAGGGGGTGATGTGCACTATTTTCAGATTAGAGTTGAGGCTATAATGAATCATAATAAGTGTTAAAACTTATAGAATGCCTATTTTGAGTCAGGCAATATTCCAAGTACTTCCCACTTTTACTCACTTAATCATCCCAGCCATCTCATACGCAAAAAAGATACTGTTAATATTTCCATTTTGTCCATGGGGACACTTGGTTAGCTTGTCCAGACAGTGTATTTTTAAGAGCATGGACTCTGGATTCAGGCTGTCTGGTTTTAATCTTGGCTCTTCCATTTATTGGCTGAAACCTGGATTAGTCAGTGTCTCAGTCTGTGCCTAAGCACTTAATTCACATAATGTTGTAGTGAAGTTGAATGATGTAAACTGAGCCTGATGCATCCAGTAAGTGCTACAAGGTGGATGGGACTGGTTAAAATTTTCTGCATTTATTTGAGTGGGAAGGCAGTGTCTGAAGGTCTCAAGGCATCCTAGAGATCCTAGATTTGAGCTTCTGAGATGAAGTGAATTGGGGGTAGAAGGGAAAACTGTCAGGCTGAGGGACGCACCCTGGGTTTGAGTGAGCCACATGGGCTGTCCATGATGCTCTGAGGCGATAGTCAGAGTGTTGAGAAAGACCAGGAGCAGCACAGCCCAGTAGCAGGCATTGGACTTCACTGCCCGCCGACAGTGTGCACGTAGGTCCCGATTGGCTCTACAGAGGCGGTGACTAGAAATGTGGGGGGAATGAGGAGCCCACCAGCTGAGATTACCTACTCAAGCCTACCCTGAGGGATTCAGGTTGGGAAAACCTGGTAGTTGTAGGGAGACTTGGGATGGGGATCACTAGATCAACTCTAGACAAGGAGCCACAGAGTTTTCCCAAACTCACCAGATCCTAGTCCTCATGATCTTGCTTCTAGAAAAGAGGAGAATGGAGTTGAAGGTCATAAGAGGCTGACGGGGTGTCAGTGGTTGGGACTGGGATTTGGAGGCTGAAGTAAAATCTGAGGCTAAAGTAAGGACTAGGGTCAGGGTTTGGATTAAATCCTGGGCTAGAATCAGAGGTCCAGGCCTAGGGGCTCTCACAAGCATTGAGTAGACCTCGCCAGAGCCCCTTCCTCCTCGTCCTCATCTCCTGGGGTCTCCACCATTGAACCAGTGTCACTTGCTGGGAGACTGGCTGTGGACAGGGTGAAGATAGAGTTCAGAGCTTGAAGAGCCCAGGGTTCCATCTTGGGCTTCTCCTCTACCCACTTCCCTTTGCCCCAGCCTGGCTAGACCTTCACCATGGCTACTAGTGGAGTGTGTGGAGCGGGTGGAATGACTGAACCAATGCAGGCGTCCAAGTCTCCTATTCGTCACTTCAGCAAGTTGAGGTCCTGTGGGGGTAGAGGGGATAGTTAGGGAGCATATCTTAGGTTATAAGGCTATATGGAGTCTTTGTTCTAGTACAGAATGGGAAGGTCTCTGAGCCGGGGTCTGGGCTCTGTATGCTGGGCCATAACTGGGGGCTAGGTCCAGAGTTGTTGCAGAGTCTCAGGAGGGCATGTGTGAAATGGAGAGTGGGTCAGACTGGGACTGCCTACGGTGGCCAGGCTGGCTCTCATTAGCCACAGAATCAGAGTTGCCGCCTGTGGTGGGATCCTCCATGTCCAGCTCCTCGGCCTTGGTGATCCAATCTAGGTAGCCTCTCAGGTCCTCCTCCAATTGTTGTTTCTCTCGAAGCTTTTGGAAGTCTCCTCGTGCTTTTGCTTTTTCCCTTTCCTTGGAGAACTCCCTGAAGGAAGAGAATGGAGGTTTAGGTGAGGGAACCACTACTGCCTTCACTGCTCTAGAGTGTTGCTGAGACTCTCAACAACAATAAGTAAAATTTAGGTGAAAATGTAGTGAGGGCAAAAATGTTCTATAATTCAATAATATATGATGAAAAAGTTCTACAATTGCAGTCATAATAGACATACAACTCTATGACTATACTAGAAGCCACTGAATTTTACACTTTTCAAGGGTGAATTTATAGGATGTGAATTATATTTCAATAAAGATATACCAATTCAATAGTTTCTACATGCACACTTTAGTGATATTGATTACATTTCTGAGTTGTGCAACCATTCTGACCTTCCTTTTCTGAATTGTTCCTCCCGCATTAACATGAACTCATTGACCTCTAAAGTTCTCTAATATTTTGAGTTGTCAATTTGATCCTATATGTTATTGTTTTTAGGTACTGTTAAGTATGGCTCATAGTCAGCCTATGAAAAACAGATCTGGACCTTGTCTTTTTTTTTTAGATATGGACCTTGTCTTAAAAGAGCAAAATACTCAAAACAACTATGAGATATCAACTCACCCCAGTAAGAATAGCAAAATTTAACAGAAGAGCAAGCAACAAATGCTGGCGAGTTGTGGAGAAACTGGAACCCTTACTCACTGTTGGTGGAAGTGTAAAATGGTGCAACCACTGGGGAAGGCGGTATGGTGCTTTCTCAAAAAGTTGCAAATAGAGACACCATTTGACACAGCAATTCCACTACTGGGAATATACCCCAAAGAGACCATAACTGACACCCAAGCAGATATATGCACTCCCATGTTTATCGTGGCTTTGTTCACAATAGCAAGGAGTTGGAAACAACCTAAGTGCCCATCAAAAAACAAATGGATAGAGAAGCTGTGGTATATTCACACAATGGAATACTATGTTGCATTGAAAAACAAGGAACTCATGCAATATTATTCAAAATGGGTGACCCTAGAGGACATTATGCTGAGTGAAGTAACTCAGTCACAAAAGGACAAATACTGCATGTTGCCACTGTTGTAAAACAGGACTAACATCAGGGTTGGGGGAGACTGAGAAAGATGAGTTTAATAATGTATACTGCATTGAAACAGATGAAGGAGAAACTGTTTAAAAGGGATATGTGATTAGGTAGTTTTGTCATGACAGAAGTCCAGAGTGAAGGCTGCATAGGTTAGTGGACCTGGGGGAGGGGATTGTAAAACGATGAAAGAATTTTACTTTTCTAAGAGGGTAGTGTACTGGGTGGGAGGGTTGGGAGGGGAGAAGAGGGCAACAATGAATGAATGGAAATCCAAAGTCTGTAAATTTTCATTGAAATTAATAATAAATTTTTTTTAAAAGAGCAAAATGCTTAAGGCAGACTTCTCCCACATTCACTATGCTATTGTTCAGCTTTAAGATTATTTTAGGGATATTTTTGGTTTAAAGTTTGAAGATTATTTTAGAAAATAGTTGTAGGGGTTCACCCACACTTCACAGTTTAAGGAAATCTAGAATCCACGAGAATTAGAAATATTGTTCTCATTCCCCCCCATTTTTATAAGGATTCTTTAATGGAATCTTTCACCAAAATATAATGATAGTCAAATATCATCCAGATCTTTTGTTTTATGGAGCAATTAATGAGCCACACGTTCCATTTCCTCCTCCTAGTCTCCATATTCCTGACTCTCCTTCCTTCTTTCTTGCTCTAGGTGAATAGAAACCCAATGCTGGGGCTAGGATGGTCGCTTGCAAGATTTTAAGAACCCAGACACAATGTCATGAACTTAGAAGGCAGAACAAACGCACTAAATATGGTAATAGGCCAACTGGAATTTTTCATGAAAACATAACCCTAACCTCCAAACCAAGAGACTAAAACTTACCAGGTATTTGACTGTATAAGTAACCTCAGCAATTACTTTTAGTTTTGCTGTTGTTATAAATATACACACCATACAACTTTTGCCAATTTAGCATTTTTTGTAGGCATACAACTTCTTGACAGCAACTGCAATAATTGTTTGAGCTATCCTACCATGGAACACTCTTTCCTCAGATACTTTCATTTGTAATTGCAGAATTTGCTTATTACTGATCTTTACTTTATCTATAGCACATATAAAATACTACCTAGGTTATGTACTTATTTATTGCATATATACAACAATTTATTGTGTGTGTTGCTATTGTCTATCTCTCATCACTAGAATTGGGATATTTTTGTGTTGCTAGCACATAGTGTATGCTTAATAAATGTTGGTTGACTCAATGAAGGTGTATTTAAACTATGTCTAGGAGTTCTCCAGCCGAAAAAAGGGAAGGAGAGCTATGTGGTGTGGCCTGGGCCTCTCACCCACTCAGGACACCCAGCACAAGGTTGAGAACGAAGAAGGATCCAAAGATGACCAGGCTCACGAAGTACACCCAGGGCAGCTCATACCCCATGGCATCCTGCATCTGGAGAGAAAGGGCATGTGCACTTTCAAGATGTATAAGCTTCCCTCCTAAATTTGAGGAGAACGGGCAAGTATGGCCTCCATGATAGACATTGTTCCCTTCTCCCCTGGCCACCTTACCCAGTAGAGCACATCGGTCCAGCCTTCCATGGTGACACACTGGAAGACTGTCAGCATGGCGAAGAAGAAGTTATCAAAGTTAGTGATGCCCCCATTGGGCCCTGCCCAGCGCCCACGGCACTCAGTCTGGTTCAGCACACATGCACGCCCGGAGCCTGAAGATGCACAGGGTGATGGGTCCTCCTCTGCTTCCACATCTGTGAGAAGACTGAAGCTCGGGATTCTGCTCTAAACTCATGAGGTGTTATCCTGGCTTCTTGTCCACCTAGGAAGTTTGACTCAGATGCCTAGATTTCTAACTCAAGGACAGAGCCCCCCCTCCCCCCCAGTTTTGCCCTCATAGGACCCTGAACCCTGCCATGTCAAAAGTCTAAACCAACAGGAGACTGTAGGGTTGTAAATAATGGGGTGGAGTCTTATATATAAGTGTCTATTAAAAGAAGGATGGGTCCAGTGAACATTGGGGCAAGGATGAAGGGTCTGAATAAAAGAGTCTCAGAGAGTCCTGGAGGTTGTAAAGTCTTAATATAGGGCAGTGCTTTGACCAATGGACAGAATCTGAGTGATGTAGTTTGAGGCTTGAGTACAAAAGGAGTGGAGAAGTATGTTAATTTAGGCAGGTTTTCTTGAGAACAGGATAAGGGTTAGGAGACAGGGAAGGGAGTATAGCCTGTCCTTGGAGGGTATGAACTTGCTGACCAGATCCTAGGAAGTAGCACGTCTTGTGCATGCGTCCGAGGAACAGCTCGAGTCCAATGATAGCATAAATGATGATGACAAATAGCACGAGCAATGCAATATGCAGCAAAGGTACCAGTGCCTTCATAATGGAATTGAGCACGATGTGCAGGCCTATGGGCAGCAAAGTAGGGGTGGTGTTAGCTCAGTCCCATTCCTACCATCCTACCCCTAACCCAGGTGTGGAGCATGTCACTTACTTGGGACGCCGGATACCAGTCTCAGTGGCCGCAGTACTCTAAATGCCCGCAATGCTTTCACATCGAATCCCCCTGGTTTTCCCCCAGTATGTGGGGAATCCCCTGGCCGTCCTGGGCCCTGCTCCAGGAGCACACTGAACAACCTGATAGGAGGAGAAAGAAATGGAGAGGCCAGTGGTATCACTAGAGTTGGTGTTATCCAATGTAGGAACTCATAGTTGTCATCCTTTCCCCTGGACTTCTTTTAGTATTAGACCAAACAGAATCCCAAATAATGTTTACCAACAGTAATCATAGAAGAATATGTGATAATTATTGTTGTGGTGTTGTTGGTGTGTGCCATGGAGTCAGAAACAACTCATATCTGCCCCTCCAGATAGTTTTCAAAGGCTGTAAATCACATGGGGTGGATCTGAACCTCGTATCTTTGGGTTGGCAGTACAACTCCTTATCACTATGCCACCAGAGAATGTAATTGTATAAATTGCTTAAATGTAGCAAATATTGACTAGATTATGTGAATACTAGCAACAAAAATGTTTTGTAAAATCTTTCTACATTAAATGACCAGTCCAATAGAGATTGGTAGAACTCTGGAAACTATGGCCCTTAGTTGCCCTTGGAGTCTGGGACTAACCTCATTCCTTTGGCTCAACTTTCAGCCAAACAATAAATAAACCTGCAATTTGAACAATAACACTAAGGAAGTAATTATTCTATAGAACAAACAACCATACAAGATCCAAAGGGCAGTATTTTCCCAGAGATAAAGTTCAGAAGGCAAGAAGGAATAGAAGTATGAATAAGAATTTGAATAACAGGATGAAGTGAAAAGAGTGCTCTTAATATGTGGAGACTGCAATGAATATCACAAAACAAAATGTGTTGAAAGGGGAATCATATTGTTCTGTAATTTAATTGAAATAGAATTTAAGTTAAATTTAAGTGTAAACTTGCACTCAAATCACAACAAAGTTAAAAAATACATTATTAGTTACATTATCTAGTAACTAAGTGAAAACAGCTTTTACCATTCTTTTAATTATGACTTAATTCTAAAAAAGTCATTGATATAAATTTACAAATACTATATACAATATGGTATATAATTATAT